>NW_022264113.1:0-34801 GCF_002021735.2 Oncorhynchus kisutch | reverse complement strand
GTGTATATATAAAGTACATTGTATTGATATTGCATTTATCTGCAAATTAAATGGAGATGGAAGCTCAGAGGGAGGAGTACATTAGCTATATATGTATGAGGTCCTTTCTCCACTGCGTTTGTGTGCCAAATTCACATTGCACAATACTACTTTCCAGAATGTTGTAAGTATATATATATATATATTGCAGTACTCGCGTGGCATTGGTGGCCAAGTGGGTAAGGCGTCGGTCTCGTAACCGAAGACCATGGGTTCAAATCCCATCCGTGCCTTTATAGAAAAGACATCCAATTCCATGGAAATTTAGATTCTATGGCATATTTATTGCCTTTAAAAAACAAATCCCTACTATTTTGTTATTGACTGTGCGCTAGTTTGTTCCATGTGTAACTCGTCGCCAGAACCACTGGCTCCAGGTCATCTGTAAGTCTAGGCTAGGTAAAGCTCCGCCTTATCAAAGCACTCACAGGCGGCCTAGTCCTCGCACAGCAGTCCCTTCCAGCTGCAGTCAGAGCAGGAGATGTTCACCCCTCCGCGTCCAGACTGCAAATGAATTGCACTGCTTTGCTTTATCTTCGCCAGGTCGCAGTTGTGTATGAGAACTTGTTCTTAACTGGCTTACCTGGTATAATAAAGGTGTCGTTCTTGTAAACCGAAGACCATGGGTTCAAATCCCATCCTTGGCTTTATAGAAAAGACATCCAATTCCATGGAAATTTAGATTCATTGGAGGACTTTGTAGAAAAATCATGTTGTATCATATTTGAAAACAACTATTATTTTAAGGGGAAGTATCTCTACGATAGAGCCACTTTACATGTTTGCTGTCCTACAGTATTCCCCAACTTGTCTTTTGAGAGTATTCACTTGGTAAATTAGCTTTTGCACAACTCCCACTTTCCACAATGTTGACATTCTAAGAATGAAAAAGATGTAAAATGTCATCTGTTTTTGTTAACTGAAGCACATGGTTTCAATCCATGTTCGACATTTATGGTAGATAGCTGATATTATGGGAATGTACTTTCATCACAACAGTGTAAAGAAAAGGTCAATTGTCTTGATATGGCCACTGCGACCTGTATGCTCTAGTCGGCTGGCCCTCGCTACATATTCGTCGCCAGAACCACTGGCTATTTTGTTATTGAATATGCGCTTATTTGTTCCATGTGTAACTCGTCGCCAGAACCACTGGCTCCAGGTCATCTGTAAGTCTATGCTAGGTAAAGCTCCGCCTTATCAAAGCACTCACAGGCAGCCTAGTCCTCGCGCAGCAGTCCCTTCCAGCTGCAGTCAGAGCAGGAGATGCCCATCTGCAGTCAGAGCAGGAGATGTTCACCCCTCCGCGTCCAGACTGCAAATGAATTGCACTGCTTTGCTTATCTTGGCCAGGTCGCAGTTGTGTATGAGAACTTGTTCTTAACTGGCTTACCTGGTATAATAAAGTTGAAATGTAATAAAATAAGAAACAATTTTTTTGTTCCCAGAAAGGGGGTGTAGCTCAGTGGTAGAGTGCATGCTTTGCATGTATGAGGTCCTAGGTTCAATCCCCAGCTTCTCCATGATTTTTTGCAAAGACCCAACTTCTACTTTCCACAATGTTGAAATTCTAAGCAGGAAACAGAGATGTGCTAAATCATTTTGTCTTTTAATCTGAAGAACATGCGTTCAATCCCTGTTAGTACATTTATAGAACAGAAGTGGCATGGTTGCCAACTTTTATGGCATCATTTTCAAAAACTGAAGTTCATGTTTTCGATCCCTGTCCGTACCTGTTTTAAGAATTGCTGCTATCATTTCATTGTAGTTTCAATGGAGTGGTGTATATATAAAGTACATTGTATTGATATTGCATTTTATCTGCAAATTAAATGGGATGGAAGCTCAGAGGGGGAGTACATGCTATATATGTATGAGGTCCTTTCTCCACTGAGTTTGTGTGCCAAATTCACATTTGCACAATTACTACTTTCCAGAATGTTGATATATATATATATATTGCAGTATAGAGTGGCATGGTGGCCAAGTGGTAAGGCGTCGGTCTCGTAAACCGAAGACCATGGGTTCAAATCCCATCCGTGCCTTTATAGAAAAGACATCCAATTCCATGGAAATTTAGATTCTATGGCATATTTATTGCCTTTAAAAAACAAATCCCTACTATTTTGTTATTGACTGTGCGCTAGTTTGTTCCATGTGTAACTCGTCGCCAGAACCACTGGCTCCAGGTCATCTGTAAGTCTAGGCTAGGTAAAGCTCCGCCTTATCAAAGCACTCACAGGCGGCCTAGTCCTCGCACAGCAGTCCCTTCCAGCTGCAGTCAGAGCAGGAGATGTTCACCCCTCCGCGTCCAGACTGCAAATGAATTGCACTGCTTTGCTTTATCTTCGCCAGGTCGCAGTTGTGTATGAGAACTTGTTCTTAACTGGCTTACCTGGTATAATAAAGGTGTCGTTCTTGTAAACCGAAGACCATGGGTTCAAATCCCATCCTTGGCTTTATAGAAAAGACATCCAATTCCATGGAAATTTAGATTCATTGGAGGACTTTGTAGAAAAATCATGTTGTATCAATATTTGAAAACAACTATTATTTTAAGGGGAAGTATCTCTACGATAGAGCCACTTTACATGTTTGCTGTCCTACAGTATTCCCCAACTTGTCTTTTGAGAGTATTCACTTGGTAAATTAGCTTTTGCACAACTCCCACTTTCCACAATGTTGACATTCTAAGAATGAAAAAGATGTAAAATGTCATCTGTTTTTGTTAACTGAAGCACATGGTTTCAATCCATGTTCGACATTTATGGTAGATAGCTGATATTATGGGAATGTACTTTCATCACAACAGTGTAAAGAAAAGGTCAATTGTCTTGATATGGCCACTGCGACCTGTATGCTCTAGTCGGCTGGCCCTCGCTACATATTCGTCGCCAGAACCACTGGCTATTTTGTTATTGAATATGCGCTTATTTGTTCCATGTGTAACTCGTCGCCAGAACCACTGGCTCCAGGTCATCTGTAAGTCTATGCTAGGTAAAGCTCCGCCTTATCAAAGCACTCACAGGCAGCCTAGTCCTCGCGCAGCAGTCCCTTCCAGCTGCAGTCAGAGCAGGAGATGCCCATCTGCAGTCAGAGCAGGAGATGTTCACCCCTCCGCGTCCAGACTGCAAATGAATTGCACTGCTTTGCTTTATCTTGGCCAGGTCGCAGTTGTGTATGAGAACTTGTTCTTAACTGGCTTACCTGGTATAATAAAGTTGAAATGTAATAAAATAAGAAACAATTTTTTTGTTCCCAGAAAGGGGGTGTAGCTCAGTGGTAGAGTGCATGCTTTGCATGTATGAGGTCCTAGGTTCAATCCCCAGCTTCTCCATGATTTTTTGCAAAGACCCAACTTCTACTTTCCACAATGTTGAAATTCTAAGCAGGAAACAGAGATGTGCTAAATCATTTTGTCTTTTAATCTGAAGAACATGCGTTCAATCCCTGTTAGTACATTTATAGAACAGAAGTGGCATGGTTGCCAACTTTTATGGCATCATTTTCAAAAACTGAAGTTCATGTTTTCGATCCCTGTCCGTACCTGTTTTAAGAATTGCTGCTATCATTTCATTGTAGTTTCAATGGAGTGGTGTATATATAAAGTACATTGTATTGACATTGCGTTTTATCTGCAAATTAAATGGGATGGAAGCTCAGAGGGGGAGTACATGCTATATATGTATGAGGTCCTTTCTCCACTGAGTTTGTGTGCCAAATTCACATTTGCACAATTACTACTTTCCAGAATGTTGAATATATATATATATGTTGCAGTATAGAGTGGCATGGTGGCCAAGTGGTAAGGCGTCGGTCTCGTAAACCGAAGACCATGGGTTCAAATCCCATCCGTGCCTTTATAGAAAAGACATCCAATTCCATGGAAATTTAGATTCTATGGCATATTTATTGCCTTTAAAAAACAAATCCCTACTATTTTGTTATTGACTGTGCGCTAGTTTGTTCCATGTGTAACTCGTCGCCAGAACCACTGGCTCCAGGTCATCTGTAAGTCTAGGCTAGGTAAAGCTCCGCCTTATCAAAGCACTCACAGGCGGCCTAGTCCTCGCACAGCAGTCCCTTCCAGCTGCAGTCAGAGCAGGAGATGTTCACCCCTCCGCGTCCAGACTGCAAATGAATTGCACTGCTTTGCTTTATCTTCGCCAGGTCGCAGTTGTGTATGAGAACTTGTTCTTAACTGGCTTACCTGGTATAATAAAGGTGTCGTTCTTGTAAACCGAAGACCATGGGTTCAAATCCCATCCTTGGCTTTATAGAAAAGACATCCAATTCCATGGAAATTTAGATTCATTGGAGGACTTTGTAGAAAAATCATGTTGTATCAATATTTGAAAACAACTATTATTTTAAGGGGAAGTATCTCTACGATAGAGCCACTTTACATGTTTGCTGTCCTACAGTATTCCCCAACTTGTCTTTTGAGAGTATTCACTTGGTAAATTAGCTTTTGCACAACTCCCACTTTCCACAATGTTGACATTCTAAGAATGAAAAAGATGTAAAATGTCATCTGTTTTTGTTAACTGAAGCACATGGTTTCAATCCATGTTCGACATTTATGGTAGATAGCTGATATTATGGGAATGTACTTTCATCACAACAGTGTAAAGAAAAGGTCAATTGTCTTGATATGGCCACTGCGACCTGTATGCTCTAGTCGGCTGGCCCTCGCTACATATTCGTCGCCAGAACCACTGGCTATTTTGTTATTGAATATGCGCTTATTTGTTCCATGTGTAACTCGTCGCCAGAACCACTGGCTCCAGGTCATCTGTAAGTCTATGCTAGGTAAAGCTCCGCCTTATCAAAGCACTCACAGGCAGCCTAGTCCTCGCGCAGCAGTCCCTTCCAGCTGCAGTCAGAGCAGGAGATGCCCATCTGCAGTCAGAGCAGGAGATGTTCACCCCTCCGCGTCCAGACTGCAAATGAATTGCACTGCTTTGCTTTATCTTGGCCAGGTCGCAGTTGTGTATGAGAACTTGTTCTTAACTGGCTTACCTGGTATAATAAAGTTGAAATGTAATAAAATAAGAAACAATTTTTTTGTTCCCAGAAAGGGGGTGTAGCTCAGTGGTAGAGTGCATGCTTTGCATGTATGAGGTCCTAGGTTCAATCCCCAGCTTCTCCATGATTTTTTGCAAAGACCCAACTTCTACTTTCCACAATGTTGAAATTCTAAGCAGGAAACAGAGATGTGCTAAATCATTTTGTCTTTTAATCTGAAGAACATGCGTTCAATCCCTGTTAGTACATTTATAGAACAGAAGTGGCATGGTTGCCAACTTTTATGGCATCATTTTCAAAAACTGAAGTTCATGTTTTCGATCCCTGTCCGTACCTGTTTTAAGAATTGCTGCTATCATTTCATTGTAGTTTCAATGGAGTGGTGTATATATAAAGTACATTGTATTGATATTGCATTTTATCTGCAAATTAAATGGGATGGAAGCTCAGAGGGGGAGTACATGCTATATATGTATGAGGTCCTTTCTCCACTGAGTTTGTGTGCCAAATTCACATTTGCACAATTACTACTTTCCAGAATGTTGTATATATATATATATATTGCAGTATAGAGTGGCATGGTGGCCAAGTGGTAAGGCGTCGGTCTCGTAAACCGAAGACCATGGGTTCAAATCCCATCCGTGCCTTTATAGAAAAGACATCCAATTCCATGGAAATTTAGATTCTATGGCATATTTATTGCCTTTAAAAAACAAATCCCTACTATTTTGTTATTGACTGTGCGCTAGTTTGTTCCATGTGTAACTCGTCGCCAGAACCACTGGCTCCAGGTCATCTGTAAGTCTAGGCTAGGTAAAGCTCCGCCTTATCAAAGCACTCACAGGCGGCCTAGTCCTCGCACAGCAGTCCCTTCCAGCTGCAGTCAGAGCAGGAGATGTTCACCCCTCCGCGTCCAGACTGCAAATGAATTGCACTGCTTTGCTTTATCTTCGCCAGGTCGCAGTTGTGTATGAGAACTTGTTCTTAACTGGCTTACCTGGTATAATAAAGGTGTCGTTCTTGTAAACCGAAGACCATGGGTTCAAATCCCATCCTTGGCTTTATAGAAAAGACATCCAATTCCATGGAAATTTAGATTCATTGGAGGACTTTGTAGAAAAATCATGTTGTATCAATATTTGAAAACAACTATTATTTTAAGGGGAAGTATCTCTACGATAGAGCCACTTTACATGTTTGCTGTCCTACAGTATTCCCCAACTTGTCTTTTGAGAGTATTCACTTGGTAAATTAGCTTTTGCACAACTCCCACTTTCCACAATGTTGACATTCTAAGAATGAAAAAGATGTAAAATGTCATCTGTTTTTGTTAACTGAAGCACATGGTTTCAATCCATGTTCGACATTTATGGTAGATAGCTGATATTATGGGAATGTACTTTCATCACAACAGTGTAAAGAAAAGGTCAATTGTCTTGATATGGCCACTGCGACCTGTATGCTCTAGTCGGCTGGCCCTCGCTACATATTCGTCGCCAGAACCACTGGCTATTTTGTTATTGAATATGCGCTTATTTGTTCCATGTGTAACTCGTCGCCAGAACCACTGGCTCCAGGTCATCTGTAAGTCTATGCTAGGTAAAGCTCCGCCTTATCAAAGCACTCACAGGCAGCCTAGTCCTCGCGCAGCAGTCCCTTCCAGCTGCAGTCAGAGCAGGAGATGCCCATCTGCAGTCAGAGCAGGAGATGTTCACCCCTCCGCGTCCAGACTGCAAATGAATTGCACTGCTTTGCTTTATCTTGGCCAGGTCGCAGTTGTGTATGAGAACTTGTTCTTAACTGGCTTACCTGGTATAATAAAGTTGAAATGTAATAAAATAAGAAACAATTTTTTTGTTCCCAGAAAGGGGGTGTAGCTCAGTGGTAGAGTGCATGCTTTGCATGTATGAGGTCCTAGGTTCAATCCCCAGCTTCTCCATGATTTTTTGCAAAGACCCAACTTCTACTTTCCACAATGTTGAAATTCTAAGCAGGAAACAGAGATGTGCTAAATCATTTTGTCTTTTAATCTGAAGAACATGCGTTCAATCCCTGTTAGTACATTTATAGAACAGAAGTGGCATGGTTGCCAACTTTTATGGCATCATTTTCAAAAACTGAAGTTCATGTTTTCGATCCCTGTCCGTACCTGTTTTAAGAATTGCTGCTATCATTTCATTGTAGTTTCAATGGAGTGGTGTATATATAAAGTACATTGTATTGACATTGCGTTTTATCTGCAAATTAAATGGGATGGAAGCTCAGAGGGGGAGTACATGCTATATATGTATGAGGTCCTTTCTCCACTGAGTTTGTGTGCCAAATTCACATTTGCACAATTACTACTTTCCAGAATGTTGAAATATATATATATATGTTGCAGTATAGAGTGGCATGGTGGCCAAGTGGTAAGGCGTCGGTCTCGTAAACCGAAGACCATGGGTTCAAATCCCATCCGTGCCTTTATAGAAAAGACATCCAATTCCATGGAAATTTAGATTCTATGGCATATTTATTGCCTTTAAAAAACAAATCCCTACTATTTTGTTATTGACTGTGCGCTAGTTTGTTCCATGTGTAACTCGTCGCCAGAACCACTGGCTCCAGGTCATCTGTAAGTCTAGGCTAGGTAAAGCTCCGCCTTATCAAAGCACTCACAGGCGGCCTAGTCCTCGCACAGCAGTCCCTTCCAGCTGCAGTCAGAGCAGGAGATGTTCACCCCTCCGCGTCCAGACTGCAAATGAATTGCACTGCTTTGCTTTATCTTCGCCAGGTCGCAGTTGTGTATGAGAACTTGTTCTTAACTGGCTTACCTGGTATAATAAAGGTGTCGGTCTTGTAAACCGAAGACCATGGGTTCAAATCCCATCCTTGCCTTTATAGAAAAGACATCCAATTCCATGGAAATTTAGATTCATTGGAGGACTTTGTAGAAAAATCATGTTGTATCAATATTTGAACACAACTATTATTTTAAGGGGAAGTATCTCTACGATAGAGCCACTTTACATGTTTGCTGTCCTACAGTATTCCCCAACTTGTCTTTTGAGAGTATTCACTTGTTAAATTAGCTTTTGCACAACTCCCACTTTCCACAATGTTGACATTCTAAGAATGAAAAATATGTAAAATGTCATCTGTTTTTGTTAACTGAAGCACATGGTTTCAATCCATGTTCGACATTTATGGTAGATAGCTGATATTATGGGAATGTACTTTCATCACAACAGTGTAAAGAAAAGGTCAATTGTCTTGATATGGCCACTGCGACCTGTATGCTCTAGTCGGCTGGCCCTCGCTACATATTCGTCGCCAGAACCACTGGCTATTTTGTTATTGAATATGCGCTTATTTGTTCCATGTGTAACTCGTTGCCAGAACCACTGGCTCAAGGTCATCTGTAAGTCTATGCTAGGTAAAGCTCCGCCTTATCAAAGCACTCACAGGCAGCCTAGTCCTCGCGCAGCAGTCCCTTCCAGCTGCAGTCAGAGCAGGAGATGCCCATCTGCAGTCAGAGCAGGAGATGTTCACCCCTCCGCGTCCAGACTGCAAATGAATTGCACTGCTTTGCTTTATCTTGGCCAGGTCGCAGTTGTGTATGAGAACTTGTTCTTAACTGGCTTACCTGGTATAATAAAGTTGAAATGTAATAAAATAAGAAACTATTGTTTTGTTCCCAGAAAGGGGGTGTAGCTCAGTGGTAGAGTGCATGCTTTGCATGTATGAGGTCCTAGTTTCAATCCCCAGCTTCTCCATGATTTTTTGCAAAGACCCAACTTCTACTTTCCACAATGTTGACATTCTAAGAATGAAATAGATGTAAAAAGTCATCTGTTTTTGTTAACTGAAAACATGAGTTCAATCCCTGTTAGTACATTTATAGAACAGAAGTGGCATGGTGGCCAACTTTTATGGCATCATTTTCAAAAACTGAAGTTCATGTTTTCGATCCCTCTCCGTACCTGTTTTAAGAATTGCTGCTATCATCTCATTGTAGTTTCAATGGAGTGGTGTATATATAAAGTACATTGTATTGACATTGCGTTTTATCTGCAAATTAAATGGGATGGAAGCTCAGAGGGGGAGTGCATGCTATATATGTATGAGGTCCTTTCTCCACTGAGTTTGTGTGCCAAATTCACATTTGCACAATTACTACTTTCCAGAATGTTGATATATATATATATTGCAGTATATAGGGGCATGGTGGCCAAGTGGTAAGGCGTCGGTCTCGTAAACCGAAGACCATGGGTTCAAATCCCATCCGTGCCTTTATAGAAAAGACCTCCAATTCCATGGAAATTTAGATTCTATGGCATATTTATTGCCTTTAAAAAACAAATCCCTACTATTTTGTTATTGACTGTGCGCTAGTTTGTTCCATGTGTAACTCGTCGCCAGAACCACTGGCTCCAGGTCATCTGTAAGTCTAGGCTAGGTAAAGCTCCGCCTTATCAAAGCACTCACAGGCGGCCTAGTCCTCGCACAGCAGTCCCTTCCAGCTGCAGTCAGAGCAGGAGATGTTCACCCCTCCGCGTCCAGACTGCAAATGAATTGCACTGCTTTGCTTTATCTTGGCCAGGTCGCAGTTGTGTATGAGAACTTGTTCTTAACTGGCTTACCTGGTATAATAAAGTTGAAATGTAATAAAATAAGAAACAATTTTTTTGTTCCCAGAAAGGGGGTGTAGCTCAGTGGTAGAGTGCATGCTTTGCATGTATGAGGTCCTAGGTTCAATCCCCAGCTTCTCCATGATTTTTTGCAAAGACCCAACTTCTACTTTCCACAATGTTGAAATTCTAAGCAGGAAACAGAGATGTGCTAAATCATTTTGTCTTTTAATCTGAAGAACATGCGTTCAATCCCTGTTAGTACATTTATAGAACAGAAGTGGCATGGTGGCCAACTTTTATGGCATCATTTTCAAAAACTGAAGTTCATGTTTTAGATCCCTCTCCGTACCTGTTTTAAGAATTGCTGCTATCATCTCATTGTAGTTTCAATGGAGTGGTGTATATATAAAGTACATTGTATTGATATTGCATTTTATCTGCAAATTAAATGGGATGGAAGCTCAGAGGGGGAGTGCATGCTATATATGTATGAGGTCCTTTCTCCACTGAGTTTGTGTGCCAAATTCACATTTGCACAATTACTACTTTCCAGAATGTTGATATATATATATATTGCAGTATAGAGGGGCATGGTGGCCAAGTGGTAAGGCGTCGGTCTCGTAAACCGAAGACCATGGGTTCAAATCCCATCCGTGCCTTTAAAGAAAAGACATCCAATTCCATGGAAATTTAGATTCTATGGCATATTTATTGCCTTTAAAAAACAAATCCCTACTATTTTGTTATTGACTGTGCGCTAGTTTGTTCCATGTGTAACTCGTCGCCAGAACCACTGGCTCCAGGTCATCTGTAAGTCTAGGCTAGGTAAAGCTCCGCCTTATCAAAGCACTCACAGGCGGCCTAGTCCTCGCACAGCAGTCCCTTCCAGCTGCAGTCAGAGCAGGAGATGTTCACCCCTCCGCGTCCAGATTGCAAATGAATTGCACTGCTTTGCTTTATCTTCGCCAGGTCGCAGTTGTGTATGAGAACTTGTTCTTAACTGGCTTACCTGGTATAATAAAGGTGTCGTTCTTGTAAACCGAAGACCATGGGTTCAAATCCCATCCTTGCCTTTATAGAAAAGACATCCAATTCCATGGAAATTTAGATTCATTGGAGGACTTTGTAGAAAAATCATGTTGTATCAATATTTGAACACAACTATTATTTTAAGGGGAAGTATCTCTACGATAGAGCCACTTTACATGTTTGCTGTCCTACAGTATTCCCCAACTTGTCTTTTGAGAGTATTCACTTGTTAAATTAGCTTTTGCACAACTCCCACTTTCCACAATGTTGACATTCTAAGAATGAAAAATATGTAAAATGTCATCTGTTTTTGTTAACTGAAGCACATGGTTTCAATCCATGTTCGACATTTATGGTAGATAGCTGATATTATGGGAATGTACTTTCATCACAACAGTGTAAAGAAAAGGTCAATTGTCTTGATATGGCCACTGCGACCTGTATGCTCTAGTCGGCTGGCCCTCGCTACATATTCGTCGCCAGAACCACTGGCTATTTTGTTATTGAATATGCGCTTATTTGTTCCATGTGTAACTCGTCGCCAGAACCACTGGCTCAAGGTCATCTGTAAGTCTATGCTAGGTAAAGCTCCGCCTTATCAAAGCACTCACAGGCAGCCTAGTCCTCGCGCAGCAGTCCCTTCCAGCTGCAGTCAGAGCAGGAGATGCCCATCTGCAGTCAGAGCAGGAGATGTTCACCCCTCCGCGTCCAGACTGCAAATGAATTGCACTGCTTTGCTTTATCTTGGCCAGGTCGCAGTTGTGTATGAGAACTTGTTCTTAACTGGCTTACCTGGTATAATAAAGTTGAAATGTAATAAAATAAGAAACTATTTTTTTGTTCCCAGAAAGGGGGTGTAGCTCAGTGGTAGAGTGCATGCTTTGCATGTATGATGTCCTAGGTTCAATCCCCAGCTTCTCCATGATTTTTTGCAAAGACCCAACTTCTACTTTCCACAATGTTGAAATTCTAAGCAGGAAACAGAGATGTGCTAAATCATTTTGTCTTTTAATCTGAAGAACATGCGTTCAATCCCTGTTAGTACATTTATAGAACAGAAGTGGCATGGTGGCCAACTTTTATGGCATCATTTTCAAAAACTGAAGTTCATGTTTTCGATCCCTCTCCGTACCTGTTTTAAGAATTGCTGCTATCATCTCATTGTAGTTTCAATGGAGTGGTGTATATATAAAGTACATTGTATTGACATTGCGTTTTATCTGCAAATTAAATGGGATGGAAGCTCAGAGGGGGAGTGCATGCTATATATGTATGAGGTCCTTTCTCCACTGAGTTTGTGTGCCAAATTCACATTTGCACAATTACTACTTTCCAGAATGTTGATATATATATATATTGCAGTATAGAGAGGCATGGTGGCCAAGTGGTAAGGCGTCGGTCTCGTAAGCCGAAGACCATGGGTTCAAATCCCATCCGTGCCTTTAAAGAAAAGACATCCAATTCCATGGAAATTTAGATTCTATGGCATATTTATTGCCTTTAAAAAACAAATCCCTACTATTTTGTTATTGACTGTGCGCTAGTTTGTTCCATGTGTAACTCGTCGCCAGAACCACTGGCTCCAGGTCATCTGTAAGTCTAGGCTAGGTAAAGCTCCGCCTTATCAAAGCACTCACAGGCGGCCTAGTCCTCGCACAGCAGTCCCTTCCAGCTGCAGTCAGAGCAGGAGATGTTCACCCCTCCGCGTCCAGACTGCAAATGAATTGCACTGCTTTGCTTTATCTTCGCCAGGTCGCAGTTGTGTATGAGAACTTGTTCTTAACTGGCTTACCTGGTATAATAAAGGTGTCGGTCTTGTAAACCGAAGACCATGGGTTCAAATCCCATCCTTGGCTTTATAGAAAAGACATCCAATTCCATGGAAATTTAGATTCATTGGAGGACTTTGTAGAAAAATCATGTTGTATCAATATTTGAAAACAACTATTATTTTAAGGGGAAGTATCTCTACGATAGAGCCACTTTACATGTTTGCTGTCCTACAGTATTCCCCAACTTGTCTTTTGAGAGTATTCACTTGGTAAATTAGCTTTTGCACAACTCCCACTTTCCACAATGTTGACATTCTAAGAATGAAAAAGATGTAAAATGTCATCTGTTTTTGTTAACTGAAGCACATGGTTTCAATCCATGTTCGACATTTATGGTAGATAGCTGATATTATGGGAATGTACTTTCATCACAACAGTGTAAAGAAAAGGTCAATTGTCTTGATATGGCCACTGCGACCTGTATGCTCTAGTCGGCTGGCCCTCGCTACATATTCGTCGCCAGAACCACTGGCTATTTTGTTATTGAATATGCGCTTATTTGTTCCATGTGTAACTCGTCGCCAGAACCACTGGCTCCAGGTCATCTGTAAGTCTATGCTAGGTAAAGCTCCGCCTTATCAAAGCACTCACAGGCAGCCTAGTCCTCGCGCAGCAGTCCCTTCCAGCTGCAGTCAGAGCAGGAGATGCCCATCTGCAGTCAGAGCAGGAGATGTTCACCCCTCCGCGTCCAGACTGCAAATGAATTGCACTGCTTTGCTTTATCTTGGCCAGGTCGCAGTTGTGTATGAGAACTTGTTCTTAACTGGCTTACCTGGTATAATAAAGTTGAAATGTAATAAAATAAGAAACAATTTTTTTGTTCCCAGAAAGGGGGTGTAGCTCAGTGGTAGAGTGCATGCTTTGCATGTATGAGGTCCTAGGTTCAATCCCCAGCTTCTCCATGATTTTTTGCAAAGACCCAACTTCTACTTTCCACAATGTTGAAATTCTAAGCAGGAAACAGAGATGTGCTAAATCATTTTGTCTTTTAATCTGAAGAACATGCGTTCAATCCCTGTTAGTACATTTATAGAACAGAAGTGGCATGGTTGCCAACTTTTATGGCATCATTTTCAAAAACTGAAGTTCATGTTTTCGATCCCTCTCCGTACCTGTTTTAAGAATTGCTGCTATCATCTCATTGTAGTTTCAATGGAGTGGTGTATATATAAAGTACATTGTATTGATATTGCGTTTTATCTGCAAATTAAATGGGATGGAAGCTCAGAGGGGGAGTGCATGCTATATATGTATGAGGTCCTTTCTCCACTGAGTTTGTGTGCCAAATTCACATTTGCACAATTACTACTTTCCAGAATGTTGATATATATATATATATTGCAGTATAGAGGGCATGGTGGCCAAGTGGTAAGGCGTCGGTCTCGTAAACCGAAGACCATGGGTTCAAATCCCATCCGTGCCTTTAAAGAAAAGACATCCAATTCCATGGAAATTTAGATTCTATGGCATATTTATTGCCTTTAAAAAACAAATCCCTACTATTTTGTTATTGACTGTGCGCTAGTTTGTTCCATGTGTAACTCGTCGCCAGAACCACTGGCTCCAGGTCATCTGTAAGTCTAGGCTAGGTAAAGCTCCGCCTTATCAAAGCACTCACAGGCGGCCTAGTCCTCGCACAGCAGTCCCTTCCAGCTGCAGTCAGAGCAGGAGATGTTCACCCCTCCGCGTCCAGACTGCAAATGAATTGCACTGCTTTGCTTTATCTTCGCCAGGTCGCAGTTGTGTATGAGAACTTGTTCTTAACTGGCTTACCTGGTATAATAAAGGTGTCGTTCTTGTAAACCGAAGACCATGGGTTCAAATCCCATCCTTGGCTTTATAGAAAAGACATCCAATTCCATGGAAATTTAGATTCATTGGAGGACTTTGTAGAAAAATCATGTTGTATCAATATTTGAAAACAACTATTATTTTAAGGGGAAGTATCTCTACGATAGAGCCACTTTACATGTTTGCTGTCCTACAGTATTCCCCAACTTGTCTTTTGAGAGTATTCACTTGGTAAATTAGCTTTTGCACAACTCCCACTTTCCACAATGTTGACATTCTAAGAATGAAAAAGATGTAAAATGTCATCTGTTTTTGTTAACTGAAGCACATGGTTTCAATCCATGTTCGACATTTATGGTAGATAGCTGATATTATGGGAATGTACTTTCATCACAACAGTGTAAAGAAAAGGTCAATTGTCTTGATATGGCCACTGCGACCTGTATGCTCTAGTCGGCTGGCCCTCGCTACATATTCGTCGCCAGAACCACTGGCTATTTTGTTATTGAATATGCGCTTATTTGTTCCATGTGTAACTCGTCGCCAGAACCACTGGCTCCAGGTCATCTGTAAGTCTATGCTAGGTAAAGCTCCGCCTTATCAAAGCACTCACAGGCAGCCTAGTCCTCGCGCAGCAGTCCCTTCCAGCTGCAGTCAGAGCAGGAGATGCCCATCTGCAGTCAGAGCAGGAGATGTTCACCCCTCCGCGTCCAGACTGCAAATGAATTGCACTGCTTTGCTTTATCTTGGCCAGGTCGCAGTTGTGTATGAGAACTTGTTCTTAACTGGCTTACCTGGTATAATAAAGTTGAAATGTAATAAAATAAGAAACAATTTTTTTGTTCCCAGAAAGGGGGTGTAGCTCAGTGGTAGAGTGCATGCTTTGCATGTATGAGGTCCTAGGTTCAATCCCCAGCTTCTCCATGATTTTTTGCAAAGACCCAACTTCTACTTTCCACAATGTTGAAATTCTAAGCAGGAAACAGAGATGTGCTAAATCATTTTGTCTTTTAATCTGAAGAACATGCGTTCAATCCCTGTTAGTACATTTATAGAACAGAAGTGGCATGGTTGCCAACTTTTATGGCATCATTTTCAAAAACTGAAGTTCATGTTTTCGATCCCTGTCCGTACCTGTTTTAAGAATTGCTGCTATCATTTCATTGTAGTTTCAATGGAGTGGTGTATATATAAAGTACATTGTATTGATATTGCATTTTATCTGCAAATTAAATGGGATGGAAGCTCAGAGGGGGAGTACATGCTATATATGTATGAGGTCCTTTCTCCACTGAGTTTGTGTGCCAAATTCACATTTGCACAATTACTACTTTCCAGAATGTTGAAATATATATATATATTGCAGTATAGAGTGGCATGGTGGCCAAGTGGTAAGGCGTCGGTCTCGTAAACCGAAGACCATGGGTTCAAATCCCATCCGTGCCTTTATAGAAAAGACATCCAATTCCATGGAAATTTAGATTCTATGGCATATTTATTGCCTTTAAAAAACAAATCCCTACTATTTTGTTATTGACTGTGCGCTAGTTTGTTCCATGTGTAACTCGTCGCCAGAACCACTGGCTCCAGGTCATCTGTAAGTCTAGGCTAGGTAAAGCTCCGCCTTATCAAAGCACTCACAGGCGGCCTAGTCCTCGCACAGCAGTCCCTTCCAGCTGCAGTCAGAGCAGGAGATGTTCACCCCTCCGCGTCCAGACTGCAAATGAATTGCACTGCTTTGCTTTATCTTCGCCAGGTCGCAGTTGTGTATGAGAACTTGTTCTTAACTGGCTTACCTGGTATAATAAAGGTGTCGTTCTTGTAAACCGAAGACCATGGGTTCAAATCCCATCCTTGCCTTTATAGAAAAGACATCCAATTCCATGGAAATTTAGATTCATTGGAGGACTTTGTAGAAAAATCATGTTGTATCAATATTTGAAAACAACTATTATTTTAAGGGGAAGTATCTCTACGATAGAGCCACTTTACATGTTTGCTGTCCTACAGTATTCCCCAACTTGTCTTTTGAGAGTATTCACTTGGTAAATTAGCTTTTGCACAACTCCCACTTTCCACAATGTTGACATTCTAAGAATGAAAAAGATGTAAAATGTCATCTGTTTTTGTTAACTGAAGCACATGGTTTCAATCCATGTTCGACATTTATGGTAGATAGCTGATATTATGGGAATGTACTTTCATCACAACAGTGTAAAGAAAAGGTCAATTGTCTTGATATGGCCACTGCGACCTGTATGCTCTAGTCGGCTGGCCCTCGCTACATATTCGTCGCCAGAACCACTGGCTATTTTGTTATTGAATATGCGCTTATTTGTTCCATGTGTAACTCGTCGCCAGAACCACTGGCTCCAGGTCATCTGTAAGTCTATGCTAGGTAAAGCTCCGCCTTATCAAAGCACTCACAGGCAGCCTAGTCCTCGCGCAGCAGTCCCTTCCAGCTGCAGTCAGAGCAGGAGATGCCCATCTGCAGTCAGAGCAGGAGATGTTCACCCCTCCGCGTCCAGACTGCAAATGAATTGCACTGCTTTGCTTTATCTTGGCCAGGTCGCAGTTGTGTATGAGAACTTGTTCTTAACTGGCTTACCTGGTATAATAAAGTTGAAATGTAATAAAATAAGAAACAATTTTTTTGTTCCCAGAAAGGGGGTGTAGCTCAGTGGTAGAGTGCATGCTTTGCATGTATGAGGTCCTAGGTTCAATCCCCAGCTTCTCCATGATTTTTTGCAAAGACCCAACTTCTACTTTCCACAATGTTGAAATTCTAAGCAGGAAACAGAGATGTGCTAAATCATTTTGTCTTTTAATCTGAAGAACATGCGTTCAATCCCTGTTAGTACATTTATAGAACAGAAGTGGCATGGTTGCCAACTTTTATGGCATCATTTTCAAAAACTGAAGTTCATGTTTTCGATCCCTGTCCGTACCTGTTTTAAGAATTGCTGCTATCATTTCATTGTAGTTTCAATGGAGTGGTGTATATATAAAGTACATTGTATTGACATTGCGTTTTATCTGCAAATTAAATGGGATGGAAGCTCAGAGGGGGAGTACATGCTATATATGTATGAGGTCCTTTCTCCACTGAGTTTGTGTGCCAAATTCACATTTGCACAATTACTACTTTCCAGAATGTTGAAATATATATATATATTGCAGTATAGAGTGGCATGGTGGCCAAGTGGTAAGGCGTCGGTCTCGTAAACCGAAGACCATGGGTTCAAATCCCATCCGTGCCTTTATAGAAAAGACATCCAATTCCATGGAAATTTAGATTCTATGGCATATTTATTGCCTTTAAAAAACAAATCCCTACTATTTTGTTATTGACTGTGCGCTAGTTTGTTCCATGTGTAACTCGTCGCCAGAACCACTGGCTCCAGGTCATCTGTAAGTCTAGGCTAGGTAAAGCTCCGCCTTATCAAAGCACTCACAGGCGGCCTAGTCCTCGCACAGCAGTCCCTTCCAGCTGCAGTCAGAGCAGGAGATGTTCACCCCTCCGCGTCCAGACTGCAAATGAATTGCACTGCTTTGCTTTATCTTCGCCAGGTCGCAGTTGTGTATGAGAACTTGTTCTTAACTGGCTTACCTGGTATAATAAAGGTGTCGTTCTTGTAAACCGAAGACCATGGGTTCAAATCCCATCCTTGCCTTTATAGAAAAGACATCCAATTCCATGGAAATTTAGATTCATTGGAGGACTTTGTAGAAAAATCATGTTGTATCAATATTTGAAAACAACTATTATTTTAAGGGGAAGTATCTCTACGATAGAGCCACTTTACATGTTTGCTGTCCTACAGTATTCCCCAACTTGTCTTTTGAGAGTATTCACTTGGTAAATTAGCTTTTGCACAACTCCCACTTTCCACAATGTTGACATTCTAAGAATGAAAAAGATGTAAAATGTCATCTGTTTTTGTTAACTGAAGCACATGGTTTCAATCCATGTTCGACATTTATGGTAGATAGCTGATATTATGGGAATGTACTTTCATCACAACAGTGTAAAGAAAAGGTCAATTGTCTTGATATGGCCACTGCGACCTGTATGCTCTAGTCGGCTGGCCCTCGCTACATATTCGTCGCCAGAACCACTGGCTATTTTGTTATTGAATATGCGCTTATTTGTTCCATGTGTAACTCGTCGCCAGAACCACTGGCTCCAGGTCATCTGTAAGTCTATGCTAGGTAAAGCTCCGCCTTATCAAAGCACTCACAGGCAGCCTAGTCCTCGCGCAGCAGTCCCTTCCAGCTGCAGTCAGAGCAGGAGATGCCCATCTGCAGTCAGAGCAGGAGATGTTCACCCCTCCGCGTCCAGACTGCAAATGAATTGCACTGCTTTGCTTTATCTTGGCCAGGTCGCAGTTGTGTATGAGAACTTGTTCTTAACTGGCTTACCTGGTATAATAAAGTTGAAATGTAATAAAATAAGAAACAATTTTTTTGTTCCCAGAAAGGGGGTGTAGCTCAGTGGTAGAGTGCATGCTTTGCATGTATGAGGTCCTAGGTTCAATCCCCAGCTTCTCCATGATTTTTTGCAAAGACCCAACTTCTACTTTCCACAATGTTGAAATTCTAAGCAGGAAACAGAGATGTGCTAAATCATTTTGTCTTTTAATCTGAAGAACATGCGTTCAATCCCTGTTAGTACATTTATAGAACAGAAGTGGCATGGTTGCCAACTTTTATGGCATCATTTTCAAAAACTGAAGTTCATGTTTTCGATCCCTGTCCGTACCTGTTTTAAGAATTGCTGCTATCATCTCATTGTAGTTTCAATGGAGTGGTGTATATATAAAGTACATTGTATTGACATTGCGTTTTATCTGCAAATTAAATGGGATGGAAGCTCAGAGGGGGAGTACATGCTATATATGTATGAGGTCCTTTCTCCACTGAGTTTGTGTGCCAAATTCACATTTGCACAATTACTACTTTCCAGAATGTTGAATATATATATATATTGCAGTATAGAGTGGCATGGTGGCCAAGTGGTAAGGCGTCGGTCTCGTAAACCGAAGACCATGGGTTCAAATCCCATCCGTGCCTTTATAGAAAAGACATCCAATTCCATGGAAATTTAGATTCTATGGCATATTTATTGCCTTTAAAAAACAAATCCCTACTATTTTGTTATTGACTGTGCGCTAGTTTGTTCCATGTGTAACTCGTCGCCAGAACCACTGGCTCCAGGTCATCTGTAAGTCTAGGCTAGGTAAAGCTCCGCCTTATCAAAGCACTCACAGGCGGCCTAGTCCTCGCACAGCAGTCCCTTCCAGCTGCAGTCAGAGCAGGAGATGTTCACCCCTCCGCGTCCAGACTGCAAATGAATTGCACTGCTTTGCTTTATCTTCGCCAGGTCGCAGTTGTGTATGAGAACTTGTTCTTAACTGGCTTACCTGGTATAATAAAGGTGTCGTTCTTGTAAACCGAAGACCATGGGTTCAAATCCCATCCTTGCCTTTATAGAAAAGACATCCAATTCCATGGAAATTTAGATTCATTGGAGGACTTTGTAGAAAAATCATGTTGTATCAATATTTGAAAACAACTATTATTTTAAGGGGAAGTATCTCTACGATAGAGCCACTTTACATGTTTGCTGTCCTACAGTATTCCCCAACTTGTCTTTTGAGAGTATTCACTTGGTAAATTAGCTTTTGCACAACTCCCACTTTCCACAATGTTGACATTCTAAGAATGAAAAAGATGTAAAATGTCATCTGTTTTTGTTAACTGAAGCACATGGTTTCAATCCATGTTCGACATTTATGGTAGATAGCTGATATTATGGGAATGTACTTTCATCACAACAGTGTAAAGAAAAGGTCAATTGTCTTGATATGGCCACTGCGACCTGTATGCTCTAGTCGGCTGGCCCTCGCTACATATTCGTCGCCAGAACCACTGGCTATTTTGTTATTGAATATGCGCTTATTTGTTCCATGTGTAACTCGTCGCCAGAACCACTGGCTCCAGGTCATCTGTAAGTCTATGCTAGGTAAAGCTCCGCCTTATCAAAGCACTCACAGGCAGCCTAGTCCTCGCGCAGCAGTCCCTTCCAGCTGCAGTCAGAGCAGGAGATGCCCATCTGCAGTCAGAGCAGGAGATGTTCACCCCTCCGCGTCCAGACTGCAAATGAATTGCACTGCTTTGCTTTATCTTGGCCAGGTCGCAGTTGTGTATGAGAACTTGTTCTTAACTGGCTTACCTGGTATAATAAAGTTGAAATGTAATAAAATAAGAAACAATTTTTTTGTTCCCAGAAAGGGGGTGTAGCTCAGTGGTAGAGTGCATGCTTTGCATGTATGAGGTCCTAGGTTCAATCCCCAGCTTCTCCATGATTTTTTGCAAAGACCCAACTTCTACTTTCCACAATGTTGAAATTCTAAGCAGGAAACAGAGATGTGCTAAATCATTTTGTCTTTTAATCTGAAGAACATGCGTTCAATCCCTGTTAGTACATTTATAGAACAGAAGTGGCATGGTTGCCAACTTTTATGGCATCATTTTCAAAAACTGAAGTTCATGTTTTCGATCCCTGTCCGTACCTGTTTTAAGAATTGCTGCTATCATTTCATTGTAGTTTCAATGGAGTGGTGTATATATAAAGTACATTGTATTGACATTGCAGTTTTATCTGCAAATTAAATGGGATGGAAGCTCAGAGGGGGAGTACATGCTATATATGTATGAGGTCCTTTCTCCACTGAGTTTGTGTGCCAAATTCACATTTGCACAATTACTACTTTCCAGAATGTTGAATATATATATATATTGCAGTATAGAGTGGCATGGTGGCCAAGTGGTAAGGCGTCGGTCTCGTAAACCGAAGACCATGGGTTCAAATCCCATCCGTGCCTTTATAGAAAAGACATCCAATTCCATGGAAATTTAGATTCTATGGCATATTTATTGCCTTTAAAAAACAAATCCCTACTATTTTGTTATTGACTGTGCGCTAGTTTGTTCCATGTGTAACTCGTCGCCAGAACCACTGGCTCCAGGTCATCTGTAAGTCTAGGCTAGGTAAAGCTCCGCCTTATCAAAGCACTCACAGGCGGCCTAGTCCTCGCACAGCAGTCCCTTCCAGCTGCAGTCAGAGCAGGAGATGTTCACCCCTCCGCGTCCAGACTGCAAATGAATTGCACTGCTTTGCTTTATCTTCGCCAGGTCGCAGTTGTGTATGAGAACTTGTTCTTAACTGGCTTACCTGGTATAATAAAGGTGTCGTTCTTGTAAACCGAAGACCATGGGTTCAAATCCCATCCTTGCCTTTATAGAAAAGACATCCAATTCCATGGAAATTTAGATTCATTGGAGGACTTTGTAGAAAAATCATGTTGTATCAATATTTGAAAACAACTATTATTTTAAGGGGAAGTATCTCTACGATAGAGCCACTTTACATGTTTGCTGTCCTACAGTATTCCCCAACTTGTCTTTTGAGAGTATTCACTTGGTAAATTAGCTTTTGCACAACTCCCACTTTCCACAATGTTGACATTCTAAGAATGAAAAAGATGTAAAATGTCATCTGTTTTTGTTAACTGAAGCACATGGTTTCAATCCATGTTCGACATTTATGGTAGATAGCTGATATTATGGGAATGTACTTTCATCACAACAGTGTAAAGAAAAGGTCAATTGTCTTGATATGGCCACTGCGACCTGTATGCTCTAGTCGGCTGGCCCTCGCTACATATTCGTCGCCAGAACCACTGGCTATTTTGTTATTGAATATGCGCTTATTTGTTCCATGTGTAACTCGTCGCCAGAACCACTGGCTCCAGGTCATCTGTAAGTCTATGCTAGGTAAAGCTCCGCCTTATCAAAGCACTCACAGGCAGCCTAGTCCTCGCGCAGCAGTCCCTTCCAGCTGCAGTCAGAGCAGGAGATGCCCATCTGCAGTCAGAGCAGGAGATGTTCACCCCTCCGCGTCCAGACTGCAAATGAATTGCACTGCTTTGCTTTATCTTGGCCAGGTCGCAGTTGTGTATGAGAACTTGTTCTTAACTGGCTTACCTGGTATAATAAAGTTGAAATGTAATAAAATAAGAAACAATTTTTTTGTTCCCAGAAAGGGGGTGTAGCTCAGTGGTAGAGTGCATGCTTTGCATGTATGAGGTCCTAGGTTCAATCCCCAGCTTCTCCATGATTTTTTGCAAAGACCCAACTTCTACTTTCCACAATGTTGAAATTCTAAGCAGGAAACAGAGATGTGCTAAATCATTTTGTCTTTTAATCTGAAGAACATGCGTTCAATCCCTGTTAGTACATTTATAGAACAGAAGTGGCATGGTTGCCAACTTTTATGGCATCATTTTCAAAAACTGAAGTTCATGTTTTCGATCCCTGTCCGTACCTGTTTTAAGAATTGCTGCTATCATTTCATTGTAGTTTCAATGGAGTGGTGTATATATAAAGTACATTGTATTGATATTGCATTTTATCTGCAAATTAAATGGGATGGAAGCTCAGAGGGGGAGTACATGCTATATATGTATGAGGTCCTTTCTCCACTGAGTTTGTGTGCCAAATTCACATTTGCACAATTACTACTTTCCAGAATGTTGAATATATATATATATTGCAGTATAGAGTGGCATGGTGGCCAAGTGGTAAGGCGTCGGTCTCGTAAACCGAAGACCATGGGTTCAAATCCCATCCGTGCCTTTATAGAAAAGACATCCAATTCCATGGAAATTTAGATTCTATGGCATATTTATTGCCTTTAAAAAACAAATCCCTACTATTTTGTTATTGACTGTGCGCTAGTTTGTTCCATGTGTAACTCGTCGCCAGAACCACTGGCTCCAGGTCATCTGTAAGTCTAGGCTAGGTAAAGCTCCGCCTTATCAAAGCACTCACAGGCGGCCTAGTCCTCGCACAGCAGTCCCTTCCAGCTGCAGTCAGAGCAGGAGATGTTCACCCCTCCGCGTCCAGACTGCAAATGAATTGCACTGCTTTGCTTTATCTTCGCCAGGTCGCAGTTGTGTATGAGAACTTGTTCTTAACTGGCTTACCTGGTATAATAAAGGTGTCGTTCTTGTAAACCGAAGACCATGGGTTCAAATCCCATCCTTGCCTTTATAGAAAAGACATCCAATTCCATGGAAATTTAGATTCATTGGAGGACTTTGTAGAAAAATCATGTTGTATCAATATTTGAACACAACTATTATTTTAAGGGGAAGTATCTCTACGATAGAGCCACTTTACATGTTTGCTGTCCTACAGTATTCCCCAACTTGTCTTTTGAGAGTATTCACTTGTTAAATTAGCTTTTGCACAACTCCCACTTTCCACAATGTTGACATTCTAAGAATGAAAAAGATGTAAAATGTCATCTGTTTTTGTTAACTGAAGCACATGGTTTCAATCCATGTTCGACATTTATGGTAGATAGCTGATATTATGGGAATGTAGTTTCATCACAACAGTGTAAAGAAAAGGTCAATTGTCTTGATATGGCCACTGCGACCTGTATGCTCTAGTCGGCTGGCCCTCGCTACATATTCGTCGCCAGAACCACTGGCTATTTTGTTATTGAATATGCGCTTATTTGTTCCATGTGTAACTCGTCGCCAGAACCACTGGCTCCAGGTCATCTGTAAGTCTATGCTAGGTAAAGCTCCGCCTTATCAAAGCACTCACAGGCAGCCTAGTCCTCGCGCAGCAGTCCCTTCCAGCTGCAGTCAGAGCAGGAGATGCCCATCTGCAGTCAGAGCAGGAGATGTTCACCCCTCCGCGTCCAGACTGCAAATGAATTGCACTGCTTTGCGTTTATCTTGGCCAGGTCGCAGTTGTGTATGAGAACTTGTTCTTAACTGGCTTACCTGGTATAATAAAGTTGAAATGTAATAAAATAAGAAACAATTTTTTTTGTTCCCAGAAAGGGGGTGTAGCTCAGTGGTAGAGTGCATGCTTTGCATGTATGATGTCCTAGGTTCAATCCCCAGCTTCTCCATGATTTTTTGCAAAGACCCAACTTCTACTTTCCACAATGTTGAAATTCTAAGCAGGAAACAGAGATGTGCTAAATCATTTTGTCTTTTAATCTGAAGAACATGCGTTCAATCCCTGTTAGTACATTTATAGAACAGAAGTGGCATGGTTGCCAACTTTTATGGCATCATTTTCAAAAACTGAAGTTCATGTTTTCGATCCCTCTCCGTACCTGTTTTAAGAATTGCTGCTATCATCTCATTGTAGTTTCAATGGAGTGGTGTATATATAAAGTACATTGTATTGACATTGCGTTTTATCTGCAAATTAAATGGGATGGAAGCTCAGAGGGGGAGTGCATGCTATATATGTATGAGGTCCTTTCTCCACTGAGTTTGTGTGCCAAATTCACATTTGCACAACTACTACTTTCCAGAATGTTGATATTACAGTATAGAGTGGCATGGTGGCAAAGTGGTAAGGCGTCGGTCTTGTAAACCGAAGACCATGGTTTCAAATTCCATCCGTGACTTTATAGAAAAGACATCCAATTCCATGGAAATTTAGATTCATTGGAGGACTTTGTAGAAAAATCATGTTGTATCAATATTTGAACACAACTATTATTTTAAGGGGAAGTGATCTCTACGTTAGAGCCACTTTACATGTTTGCTGTCCTACAGTGTTCCCCAACTTGTCTTTTGAGAGTATTCACTTGTTAAATTAGCTTTTGCACAACTCCCACTTTCCACAATGTTGACATTCTAAGAATGAAAAAGATGTAAAATGTCATCTGTTTTTGTTAACTGAAGCACATGGGTTCAATCCATGTTCGACATTTATGGTAGATAGCTGATATTATGGGAATGTACTTTCATCACAACAGTGTAAAGAAAAGGTCAATTGTCTTGATATGGCCACTGCGACCTGTATGCTCTAGTCGGCTGGCCCTCGCTACATATTCGTCGCCAGAACCACTGGCTATTTTGTTATTGAATATGCGCTTATTTGTTCCATGTGTAACTCGTCGCCAGAACCACTGGCTCCAGGTCATCTGTAAGTCTATGCTAGGTAAAGCTCCGCCTTATCAAAGCACTCACAGGCGGCCTAGTCCTCGTGCAGCAGTCCCTTCCAGCTGCAGTCAGAGCAGGAGATGCCCATCTGTAAATAGCCCACCCAATCTACCTACCTCATCGCCATATTATTTTTATTTACTTTCTGCACTTTTGCACACCAGGATTTCTACTTGCACATCATCATCTGCTCATCTATCACTCCAGTTTTCATTTGCTAAATTGTGATTACTTCGGTACTGGGGGCTGGGGTCAGTTTGTTATATCTGGAGTACTTCTCCTGTCCTATTCGGTGTCCTGTGTGAATCTAAGTGTGCGTTCTCTAATTCTCTCCTTCTCTCTTTCTTTCTCTCTCTCGGAGGACCTGAGCCCTAGTATAGAGGGGCATGGTGGCATGGTGGCCAAGTGGTAAGGCGTCGGTCTCGTAAACCGAAGACCATGGGTTCAAATCCCATCCGTGCCTTTATAGAAAAGACATCCAATTCCATGGAAATTTAGATTCATTGGAGGACTTTGTAGAAAAATCATGTTGTATCAATATTTGAACACAACTATTATTTTAAGGGGAAGTGATCTCTACGTTAGAGCCACTTTACATGTTTGCTGTCCTACAGTGTTCCCCAACTTGTCTTTTGAGAGTATTCACTTGTTAAATTAGCTTTTGCACAACTCCCACTTTCCACAATGTTGACATTCTAAGAATGAAAAAGATGTAAAATGTCATCTGTTTTTGTTAACTGAAGCACATGGGTTCAATCCATGTTCGACATTTATGGTAGATAGCTGATATTATGGGAATGTACTTTCATCACAACAGTGTAAAGAAAAGGTCAATTGTCTTGATATGGCCACTGCGACCTGTATGCTCTAGTCGGCTGGCCCTCGCTACATATTCGTCGCCAGAACCACTGGCTATTTTGTTATTGAATATGCGCTTATTTGTTCCATGTGTAACTCGTCGCCAGAACCACTGGCTCCAGGTCATCTGTAAGTCTATGCTAGGTAAAGCTCCGCCTTATCAAAGCACTCACAGGCGGCCTAGTCCTCGCGCAGCAGTCCCTTCCAGCTGCAGTCAGAGCAGGAGATGCCCATCTGTAAATAGCCCACCCAATCTACCTACCTCATCGCCATATTGTTTTTATTTACTTTCTGCACTTTTGCACACCAGGATTTCTACTTGCACATCATCATCTGCTCATCTATCACTCCAGTTTTCATTTGCTAAATTGTGATTACTTCGGTACTGGGGGCTGGGGTCAGTTTGTTATATCTGGAGTACTTCTCCTGTCCTATTCGGTGTCCTGTGTGAATCTAAGTGTGCGTTCTCTAATTCTCTCCTTCTCTCTTTCTTTCTCTCTCTCGGAGGACCTGAGCCCTAGGACCATGCCCCAGGACTACCTGACATGATGACTCCTTGCTGTCCCCAGTCCACCTGGCCATGCTGCTGCTCCAGTTTCAACTTCCACCTGACTGTGCTGCTGCTCCAGTTTCAACTGTTCTGCCTTATTATTATTCGACCATGCTGGTCATTTATGAACATTTGAACATCTTGGCCATGTTCTGTTGTAATCTCCACCCGGCACAGCCAGAAGAGGACTGGCCACCCCACATAGCCTGGTTCCTCTCTAGGTTTCTTCCTAGGTATTGGCCTTTCTAGGGAGTTTTTCCTAGCCACCGTGCTTCTACACCTGCATTGCTTGCTGTTTGGGGTTTTAGGCTGGGTTTCGGTACAGCACTTTGAGATATCAGCTGATGTACGAAGGGCTATATAAATAAATTTGATTTGATTTGATTTGATTTACTATGGCATATTTATTGCCTTTAAAAAAAATTTCCTTCTATTTTGTTATTGACTGTGCGCTAGTTTGTTCCATGTGTAACTCGTCGCCAGAACCACTGGCTCCAGGTCATCTGTAAGTCTAGGCCAGGTAAAGCTCCGCCTTATCAAAGCACTCACAGGCGGCCTAGTCCTCGCACAGCAGTCCCTTCCAGCTGCAGTCAGAGCAGGAGATGTTCACCCCTCCGCGTCCAGACTGCAAATGAATTGCACTGCTTTGCTTTATCTTCGCCAGGTCGCAGTTGTGTATGAGAACTTGTTCTTAACTGGCTTACCTGGTATAATAAAGGTGTCGGTCTTGTAAACCGAAGACCATGGGTTCAAATCCCATCCTTGCCTTTATAGAAAAGACATCCAATTCCATGGAAATTTAGATTCATTGGAGGACTTGAGTTTGTGTGTCAAATTCACATTTGCACAACTACTACTTTCCAGAATGTTGATATTACAGTATAGAGTGGAATGGTGGCCAAGTGGTAAGGCGTCGGTCTCGTAAACCGAAGACCATGGGTTCAAATCCCATCCGTGCCTTTATAGAAAAGACTTCCAATTCCATGTTAATATACATTCATTGGAGGACTTGGTAGAAAAATCATGTTGTATCAATATTTGAACACAACTATTATATTAAGGGGAAGTATCTCTACGATACAGCCACTTTACATGTTTGCTGTCCTACAGTATTCCCCAACTTGTCTTTTGAGAGTATTCACTTGTTAAATTAGCTTTTGCACAACTCCCACTTTCCACAATGTTGACATTCTAAGAATGAAATAGATGTAAAAAGTCATCTGTTTTTGTTAACTGAAGAACATGAGTTCAATCCCTGTTAGTACATTTATAGAACAGAAGTGGCATAGTGGCCAACTTTTATGGCATCATTTTCAAAAACTGAAGTTCATGTTTACGATCCCTCTCCGTACCTGTTTTAAGAATTGCTGCTATCATCTCATTGTAGTTTCAATGGAGTGGTGTATATATAAAGTACATTGTATTGACATTGCGTTTTATCTGCAAATTAAATGGGATGGAAGCTCAGAGGGGGAGTGCATGCTATATATGTATGAGGTCCTTTCTCCACTGAGTTTGTGTGCCAAATTCACATTTGCACAACTACTACTTTCCAGAATGTTGATATTACAGTATAGAGTGGCATGGTGGCAAAGTGGTAAGGCGTCGGTCTTGTAAACCGAAGACCATGGGTTCACATTCCATCCGTGCCTTTATCGAAAAGACTTCCAATTCCATGGAAATGTACATTCATTGGAGGACTTTGTAGAAAAATCATGTTGTATCAATATTTGAACACAACTATTATATTAAGGTGAAGTATCTCTACGATAGAGCCACTTTACATGTTTGCTGTCCTACAGTATTCCCCAACTTGTCTTTTGAGAGTATTCACTTGTTAAATTAGCTTTTGCACAACTCCCACTTTCCACAATGTTGACATTCTAAGAATGAAATAGATGTAAAAAGTCATCTGTTTTTGTTAACTGAAGAACATGAGTTCAATCACTGTTAGTACATTTATAGAACAGAAGTGGCATGGTGGCCAACTTTTATGGCATCATTTTCAAAAACTGAAGTTCATGTTTTCGATCCCTCTCCGTACCTGTTTTAAGAATTGCTGCTATCATCTCATTGTAGTTTCAATGGAGTGGTGTATATATAAAGTACATTGTATTGACATTGCGTTTTATCTGCAAATTAAATGGGATGGAAGCTCAGAGGGGGAGTGCATGCTATATATGTATGAGGTCCTTTCTCCACTGAGTTTGTGTGTCAAATTCACATTTGCACAACTACTACTTTCCAGAATGTTGATATTACAGTATAGAGTGGCATGGTGGCCAAGTGGTAAGGCGTCGGTCTCGTAAACCGAAGACCATGGGTTCAAATCCCATCCGTGCCTTTATAGAAAATACTTCCAATTCCATGTTAATGTACATTCATTGGAGGACTTGGTAGAAAAATCATGTTGTATCAATATTTGAACACAACTATTATATTAAGGCCACTTTACATGTTTGCTGTCCTACAGTATTCCCAAACTTGTCTTTTGAGAGTATTCACTTGTTAAATTAGCTTTTGCACAACTCCCACTTTCCACAATGTTGACATTCTAAGAATGAAATAGATTTAAAAAGTCATTGGTTTTTGTTAACTGAAAACATGAGTTCAATCCCTGTTAGTACATTTATAGAACAGAAGTGGCATGGTGGCCAACTTTTATGGCATCATTTTCAAAAACTGAAGTTCATGTTTTCGATCCCTCTCCGTACCTGTTTTAAGAATTGCTGCTATCATCTCATTGTAGTTTCAATGGAGTGGTGTATATATAAAGTACATTGTATTGACATTGCGTTTTATCTGCAAATTAAATGGGATGGAAGCTCAGAGGGGGAGTGCATGCTATATATGTATGAGGTCCTTTCTCCACTGAGTTTGTGTGCCAAATTCACATTTGCACAACTACTACTTTCCAGAATTTTGACATTACAGTATAGAGTGGCATGGTGGCAAAGTGGTAAGGCGTCGGTCTTGTAAACCGAAGACCATGGGTTCACATTCCATCCGTGCCTTTATAGAAAAGACTTCCAATTCCATGGAAATGTACATTCATTGGAGGACTTTGTAGATAAATCATGTTGTATCAATATTTGAACACAACTATTATATTAAGGTGAAGTATCTCTACGATAGAGCCACTTTACATGTTTGCTGTCCTACAGTATTCCCCAACTTGTCTTTTGAGAGTATTCACTTGTTAAATTAGCTTTTGCACAACTCCCACTTTCCACAATGTTGACATTCTAAGAATGAAATAGATGTAAAAAGTCATCTGTTTTTGTTAACTGAAGAACATGAGTTCAATCACTGTTAGTACATTTATAGAACAGAAGTGGCATGGTGGCCAACTTTTATGGCATCATTTTCAAAAACTGAAGTTCATGTTTTCGATCCCTCTCCGTACCTGTTTTAAGAATTGCTGCTATCATCTCATTGTAGTTTCATTGGAGTGGTGTATATATAAAGTACATTGTATTGACATTGCGTTTTATCTGCAAATTAAATGGGATGGAAGCTCAGAGGGGGAGTGCATGCTATATATGTATGAGGTCCTTTCTCCACTGAGTTTGTGTGTCAAATTCACATTTGCACAACTACTACTTTCCAGAATGTTGATATTACAGTATAGAGTGGCATGGTGGCCAAGTGGTAAGGCGTCGGTCTCGTAAACCGAAGACCATGGGTTCAAATCCCATCCGTGCCTTTATAGAAAATACTTCCAATTCCATGTTAATGTACATTCATTGGAGGACTTGGTAGAAAAATCATGTTGTATCAATATTTGAACACAACTATTATATTAAGGCCACTTTACATGTTTGCTGTCCTACAGTATTCCCAAACTTGTCTTTTGAGAGTATTCACTTGTTAAATTAGCTTTTGCACAACTCCCACTTTCCACAATGTTGACATTCTAAGAATGAAATAGATTTAAAAAGTCATTGGTTTTTGTTAACTGAAAACATGAGTTCAATCCCTGTTAGTACATTTATAGAACAGAAGTGGCATGGTGGCCAACTTTTATGGCATCATTTTCAAAAACTGAAGTTCATGTTTTCGATCCCTCTCCGTACCTGTTTTAAGAATTGCTGCTATCATCTCATTGTAGTTTCAATGGAGTGGTGTATATATAAAGTACATTGTATTGACATTGCGTTTTATCTGCAAATTAAATGGGATGGAAGCTCAGAGGGGGAGTGCATGCTATATATGTATGAGGTCCTTTCTCCACTGAGTTTGTGTGCCAAATTCACATTTGCACAACTACTACTTTCCAGAATTTTGACATTACAGTATAGAGTGGCATGGTGGCAAAGTGGTAAGGCGTCGGTCTTGTAAACCGAAGACCATGGGTTCACATTCCATCCGTGCCTTTATAGAAAAGACTTCCAATTCCATGGAAATGTACATTCATTGGAGGACTTTGTAGAAAAATCATGTTGTATCAATATTTGAACACAACTATTATATTAAGGTGAAGTATCTCTACGATAGAGCCACTTTACATGTTTGCTGTCCTACAGTATTCCCCAACTTCTCTTTTGAGAGTATTCACTTGTTAAATTAGCTTTTGCACAACTCCCACTTTCCACAATGTTGACATTCTAAGAATGAAATAGATGTAAAAGTCATCTGTTTTTGTTAACTGAAGAACATGAGTTCAATCACTGTTAGTACATTTATAGAACAGAAGTGGCATGGTGGCCAACTTTTATGGCATCATTTTCAAAAACTGAAGTTCATGTTTTCGATCCCTCTCCGTACCTGTTTTAAGAATTGCTGCTATCATCTCATTGTAGTTTCATTGGAGTGGTGTATATATAAAGTACATTGTATTGACATTGCGTTTTATCTGCAAATTAAATGGGATGGAAGCTCAGAGGGGGAGTGCATGCTATATATGTATGAGGTCCTTTCTCCACTGAGTTTGTGTGTCAAATTCACATTTGCACAACTACTACTTTCCAGAATGTTGATATTACAGTATAGAGTGGCATGGTGGCCAAGTGGTAAGGCGTCGGTCTCGTAAACCGAAGACCATGGGTTCAAATCCCATCCGTGCCTTTATAGAAAAGACTTCCAATTCCATGGAAATGTCCATTCATTGGAGGACTTGGTAGAAAAATCATGTTGTATCAATATTTGAACACAACTATTATATTAAGGCCACTTTACATGTTTGCTGTCCTACAGTATTCCCCAACTTGTCTTTTGAGAGTATTCACTTGTTAAATTAGCTTTTGCACAACTCCCACTTTCCACAATGTTGACATTCTAAGAATGAAATAGATGTAAAAAGTCATCTGTTTTTGTTACTGAAGAACATGAGTTCAATCACTGTTAGTACATTTATAGAACAGAAGTGGCATGGTGGCCAACTTTTATGGCATCATTTAAAAAAACTGAAGTTCATGTTTTCGATCCCTCTCCGTACCTGTTTTAAGAATTGCTGCTATCATCTCATTGTAGTTCAATGGAGTGGTGTATATATAAAGTACATTGTATTGACATTGCGTTTTATCTGCAAATTAAATGGGATGGAAGCTCAGAGGGGGAGTGCATGCTATATATGTATGAGGTCCTTTCTCCACTGCGTTTGTGTGTCAAATTCACATTTGCACAACTACTACTTTCCAGAATGTTGATATTACAGGTATAGAGTGGCATGGTGGCCAAGTGGTAAGGCGTCGGTCTCGTAAACCGAAAGACCATGGGTTTCAAATCCCATCCGTGCACTTTATAGGAAAATACTTTCCAATTCCATGTTAATGTACATTCATTGGAGGATTGGTAGAAAATCATGTTGTATCAATATTTGAAACACAACTATTATATTAAGGTGAAGTATCTCTACGATATAGCCACTTTACAAGTTTGCTGTCCTACAGCATTCCCCAACTTATCTTTTGAGAGTATTCACTTGTTAATTAGCTTTTGCACAACTCCACTTTCCACAATGTTGACATTCTAAGAATGAAATAGATGTAAAAAGTCATCTGTTTTGTTAACTGAAAACATGAGTTCAATCCTGTTAGTACATTTATAGAACAGAAGTGGCATGGTGCCAACTTTATGGCATCATTTTCAAAAACTGAAGTTCATGTTTTCGATCCCTCTCCGTACTGTTTTAAGAATGCTGCTATCATCTCATTGTAGTTTCATGGAGTGGTTTGTATATATAAAGTACATTGTATTGACATTGCGTTTTATCTGCCAAATTAAATGGGATGGAAGCTCAGAGGGGGAGTGCATGCTATATATGTATGAGGTCCTTTCTCCAATGAGTTTGTGTGCCAAATTCACATTTGCACAACTACTACTTTCCAGAATTTGATATTAAAGTATAGAGTGGCATGGTGGCCAAGTGGTAAGGGCGTCTCGTAAACGAAGACCATGGGTTCAAAATCCATCCGTGCCTTTATAGAAAAGACTTCCAATTCCATGGAAATGTCCATTCATTGGAGGACTTTGTAGAAAAATCATGTTGTATCAATATTTGAACACAACTATTGATTAAGGGAAGTATCTACGATGAGCCACTTTACATGTTTGCTGTCCTACAGTATTCCCAACTTGTCTTTTGAGAGTATTCACTTGTTAAATTAGCTTTTGCACAACTCCACTTTCCACAATGTTGACATTCTAAGAATGAAATAGATGTAAAAGTCATCTGTTTTTGTTAACTGAAAACAGAGTTCAATCCCTGTTTAGTACATGTATAGAACAGGAATGGCATGGTGGCCAACTTTTATGGCATCATTTCAAAAATGAGTTCATGTTTCGATCCCTCTCCGTACCTGTTTTTAAGAATGCTGCTATCATCTCATTGTAGTTTCAATGGAGTGGTGTATATATAAAGTACCATTGTATTGACAGTGCGTTTTATCTGCAAATTAAATGGGATGGAAGCTCAGAGGGGGAGTGCATGCTTATAGTATGAGGTCCTTTCTCCACTGAGTTTGTGTGCCAAATTCACATTTGCACACTACTACTTTCCAGATTTGCTTTACAGTATAGGTGGCATGGTGGCCAAGTGGTTAAGGCGTCGGTCTCGTACAACCGAAGACCATGGGTTCAAATCCCATCCGTGCCTTTATATAAAAGACTTCCAATTCCATGGAAATGTCCATTCATTGGAGGACTTTGTAGAAAAATCATGTTGTATCAATATGTGAACACAACTATTATATTAAGGGGAAGATCTCTACGATTAGAGCCACTTTACATGTTTGCTGTCCTACAGTATTCCCCAACTTGTCTTTTGAGAGTATTCACTTGTTAAATTAGCTTTTGCCAACTCCCACTTTCCACAATGTTGACATTCTAAGAATGAAATAGATGTAAAAAGTCATCTGTTTTTGTTAACTGAAAACATGAGTTCAATCCCTGTTAGTACATTTATAGAACAGAAGTGGCATGGTGGCAACTTTTATGGCATCATTTTCAAAAACTGAAGTTCATGTTTTCGATCCCTCTCCGTACCTGTTTTAAGAATGCTGCTATCATCTCATGTAGTTTCAATGGAGTGGTGTATATATAAAGTACATGGTATTGACATTGCGTTTTATCTGCAAATTAAATGGGATGGAAGCCTCAGAGGGGGAGTGCATGCTATATATGTATGAGGTCCTTTCTCCACTGAGTTTGTGTGCCAAATTACATTTGCACAACTACTACTTTCCAGAATGTTGATTTTAAATATAGAGTGGCATGGTGGCCAAGTGGTAATGCGTCTGTCTGTAAACCGAGACAATGGGTTCAAATCCCATCCGTGCCTTTATAGAAAAGACTTCCAATTCCATGGAATGTCCATTCATGGAGGACTTTGTAGAAAAATCATGTTGTATCAATATTTGAACACAACTATTATATTAATGGGAAGTATCTCTACGATAGAGCCACTTTACATGTTTGCTGTCCTACAGTATTCCCCAACTTGTCTTTTGAGAGTATTCACTTGTAAATCAGCTTTTGCAACAACACTCCCACTTTCCACAATGTTGACATTCTAAG
>NW_022264112.1:0-34957 GCF_002021735.2 Oncorhynchus kisutch | reverse complement strand
CCAACCTCCCCAGTGGAGTCAAACCTAACCTCCCCAGTGGAGTCAAGACCTAACCTCCCCAGTGGAGTCAGACCTAACCTCCCCAGTGGAGTCAGACCTAACCTCCCAGTGGAGTCAGAACTAACCTCCCCAGTGGAGTCAAACCTAACCTCCCCAGTGGAGTCAGACCTAACCTCCCCAGTGGAGTCAGACCTAACCTCCCAGTGGAGTCAGAACTAACCTCCCAGTGGAGTCAAACCTAACCTCCCAGTGGAGTCAGACCTAACCTCCCCAGTGGAGTCAGAACCTAACCTCCCAGTGGAGTCAGACCTAACCTCCCAGTGGAGTCAGAACTAACCTCCCCAGTGGAGTCAAACCTAACCTCCCCAGTGGAGTCAGAACTAACCTCCCAGTGGAGTCAGACCTAACCTCCCCAGTGGAGTCAGAACTAACCTCCCAGTGGAGTCAGAACCTAACCTCCCCAGTGGAGTCAACCTAACCTCCCCAGTGGAGTCAGACCTAACCTCCCCAGTGGAGTCAACCTAACCTCCCCAGTGGAGTCAGACCTAACCTCCCAGTGGAGTCAGAACTAACCTCCCCAGTGGAGTCAAACCTAACCTCCCAGTGGAGTCAGACCTAACCTCCCCAGTGGAGTCAGAACTAACCTCCCCAGTGGAGTCAAACCTAACCTCCCAGTGGAGTCAGAACTAACCTCCCAGTGGAGTCAGACCTAACCTCCCCAGTGGAGTCAGACCTAACCTCCCCAGTGGAGTCAGAACTAACCTCCCCAGTGGAGTCAACCTAACCTCCCAGTGGAGTCAGAACTAACCTCCCCAGTGGAGTCAGAACCTAACCTCCCCAGTGGAGTCAGACCTAACCTCCCCAGTGGAGTCAGACCTAACCTCCCCAGTGGAGTCAGAACTAACCTCCCCAGTGGAGTCAGACCTAACCTCCCCAGTGGAGTCAGACCTAACCTCCCCAGTGAGTCAGACCTAACCTCCCCAGTGGAGTCAGACCTAACCTCCCCAGTGGAGTCAGAACTAACCTCCCAGTGGAGTCAAACCTAACCTCCCAGTGGAGTCAAACCTAACCTCCCCAGTGGAGTCAGACCTAACCTCCCCAGTGGAGTCAAACCTAACCTCCCCAGTGGAGTCAGAACCTAACCTCCCCAGTGGAGTCAAACCTAACCTCCCAGTGGAGTCAAACCTAACCTCCCCAGTGGAGTCAGACCTAACCTCCCCAGTGAGTCAAACCTAACCTCCCCAGTGGAGTCAAACCTAACCTCCCCAGTGGAGTCAGACCTAACCTCCCCAGTGGAGTCAAACCTAAACCCCAGTGGAGTCAAACCTAACCTCCCCAGTGGAGTCAAACCTAACCTCCCCAGTGGAGTCAACCTAACCTCCCCAGTGGAGTAACCTCCCCAGTGGAGTCAACCTAACCTCCCCAGTGGAGTCAAACCTAACCTCCCCAGTGGAGTCAAACCTAACCTCCCCAGTGGAGTCAGACCTAACCTCCCAGTGAGTCAGACCTAACCTCCCCAGTGGAGTCAACCTAACCTCCCAGTGGAGTCAAACCTAACCTCCCAGTGGAGTCAGAACTAACCTCCCCAGTGGAGTCAGACCTAACCTCCCCAGTGGAGTCAGAACTAACCTCCCCAGTGGAGTCAGAACCTAACCTCCCAGTGGAGTCAGAACCTAACCTCCCAGTGGAGTCAGACCTAACCTCCCCAGTGGAGTCAGACCTAACCTCCCAGTGGAGTCAAACTAACCTCCCCAGTGGAGTCAAACTAACCTCCCAGTGGAGTCAGACCTAACCTCCCAGTGGAGTCAGACCTAACCTCCCCAGTGGAGTCAGACCTAACCTCCCCAGTGGAGTCAAACCTAACCTCCCCAGTGGAGTCAAACTAACCTCCCAGTGGAGTCAGACCTAACCTCCCAGTGGAGTCAGACCTAACCTCCCCAGTGGAGTCAAACTAACCTCCCCAGTGGAGTCAGAACTAACCTCCCCAGTGGAGTCAAACCTAACCTCCCCAGTGGAGTCAGACCTAACCTCCCCAGTGGAGTCAGACCTAATCCCCAGTGGAGTCAGACCTAACCTCCCAGTGGAGTCAGAACTAACCTCCCCAGTGGAGTCAAACCTAACCTCCCCTGTGGAGTCAGAACTAACCTCCCCAGTGGAGTCAGACCTAACCTCCCCAGTGGAGTCAACCTAACCTCCCCAGTGGAGTCAGACCTAACCTCCCCAGTGGAGTCAGAACTAACCTCCCAGTGGAGTCAGAACCTAACCTCCCCAGTGGAGTCACACCTAACCTCCCCAGTGGAGTCAGACCTAACCTCCCCAGTGGAGTCAAACATAACCTCCCCTGTGGAGTCAGAACTAACCTCCCAGTGGAGTCAGACCTAACCTCCCCAGTGGAGTCAGACCTAACCTCCCCAGTGGAGTCAGACCTAACCTCCCCAGTGGAGTCAGACCTAACCTCCCCAGAGTGTAACCTCCCCAGTGGAGTCAACCTAACCTCCCCAGTGGAGTCAGACCTAACCTCCCCAGTGGAGTCAGACCTAACCTCCCCAGTGGAGTCAGACCTAACCTCCCCAGTGGAGTCAGACCTAACCTCCCCAGTGGAGTCAGACCTAACCTCCCAGTGGAGTCAGAACTAACCTCCCCAGTGGAGTCAGACCTAACCTCCCCAGTGGAGTCAGACCTAACCTCCCCAGTGGAGTCAAACCTAACCTCCCCAGTGGAGTCAGACCTAACCTCCCAGTGGAGTCAGACCTAACCTCCCAGTGGAGTCAGACCTAACCTCCCAGTGGAGTCAGACCTAACCTCCCCAGTGGAGTCAGACCTAACCTCCCCAGTGGAGTCAACCTAACCTCCCCAGTGGAGTCAGAACTAACCTCCCCAGTGGAGTCAGACCTAACCTCCCCAGTGGAGTCAGACCTAACCTCCCCAGTGGAGTCAGACCTAACCTCCCCAGTGGAGTCAACCTAACCTCCCAGTGGAGTCAGAACTAACCTCCCCAGTGGAGTCAGACCTAACCTCCCAGTGGAGTCAGAACTAACCTCCCCAGTGGAGTCAGACCTAACCTCCCCAGTGGAGTCAGACCTAACCTCCCCAGTGGAGTAACCTCCCCAGTGGAGTCAAACCTAACCTCCCCAGTGGAGTCAGACCTAACCTCCCAGTGGAGTCAGACCTAACCTCCCCAGTGGAGTCAGACCTAACCTCCCAGTGGAGTCAGACCTAACCTCCCCAGTGGAGTCAAACCTAACCTCCCAGTGGAGTCAGAACTAACCTCCCCAGTGGAGTCAGAACTAACCTCCCCAGTGGAGTCAGAACTAACCTCCCCAGTGGAGTCAAACCTAACCTCCCCAGTGGAGTCAGACTAACCTCCCCAGTGGAGTCAGACCTAACCTCCCAGTGGAGTCAGACCTAACCTCCCCAGTGGAGTCAGAACTAACCTCCCCAGTGGAGTCAAACCTAACCTCCCAGTGGAGTCAGACCTAACCTCCCCAGTGGAGTCAGACCTAACCTCCCCAGTGGAGTCAGACCTAACCTCCCCAGTGGAGTCAGAACTAACCTCCCCAGTGGAGTCAAACCTAACCTCCCCTGTGGAGTCAGAACTAACCTCCCCAGTGGAGTCAGACCTAACCTCCCAGTGGAGTCAGACCTAACCTCCCCAGTGGAGTCAGACCTAACCTCCCAGTGGAGTCAGACCTAACCTCCCCAGTGGAGTCAGAACTAACCTCCCCAGTGGAGTCAGACCTAACCTCCCAGTGGAGTCAGACCTAACCTCCCCAGTGGAGTCAGAACCTAACCTCCCCAGTGGAGTCAGACCTAACCTCCCCAGTGGAGTCAGACCTAACCTCCCCATTGGAGTCAGACATAACCTCCCCAGTGGAGTCAGAACTAACTCCCCAGTGGAGTCAGACCTAACCTCCCAGTGGAGTCAAACCTAACCTCCCAGTGGAGTCAGACCTAACCTCCCCAGTGGAGTCAAACCTAACCTCCCCAGTGGAGTCAGACCTAACCTCCCAGTGGAGTCAGACCTAACCTCCCCAGTGGAGTCAAACCTAACCTCCCCAGTGGAGTCAGAACCTAACCTCCCAGTGGAGTCAGACCTAACCTCCCAGTGGAGTCAAACCTACCCTCCCCAGTGGAGTCAAACCTAACCTCCCCAGTGGAGTCAAACCTAACCTCCCCAGTGGAGTCAGACCTAACCTCCCCAGTGGAGTCAGACCTAACCTCCCCAGTGGAGTCAGACCTAACCTCCCAGTGGAGTCAGACCTAACCTCCCCAGTGGAGTCAGAACTAACCTCCCCAGTGGAGTCAGACCTAACCTCCCCAGTGGAGTCAGACCTAACCTCCCAGTGGAGTCAGACCTAACCTCCCCAGTGGAGTCAGACCTAACCTCCCCAGTGGAGTCAGACCTAACCTCCCCAGTGGAGTCAGACCTAACCTCCCCAGTGGAGTCAGACCTAACCTCCCCAGTGGAGTCAGAACTAACCTCCCCAGTGGAGTCAGACCTAACCTCCCCAGTGGAGTCAAACCTAACCTCCCCAGTGGAGTCAGACCTAACCTCCCAGTGGAGTCAAACCTAACCTCCCCAGGAGTCAGACCTAACCTCCCCAGTGGAGTCAGACCTAACCTCCCCAGTGGAGTCAAACCTAACCTCCCAGTGGAGTCAGACCTAACCTCCCAGTGGAGTCAGACCTAACCTCCCAGTGGAGTCAAACTAACCTCCCCAGTGGAGTCAACCTAACCTCCCCAGTGGAGTCAGACCTAACCTCCCCAGTGGAGTCAAACCTAACCCCCAGTGGAGTCAAACCTAACCTCCCAGTGGAGTCAGACCTAACCTCCCCAGTGGAGTCAAACCTAACCTCCCCAGTGGAGTCAAACCTAACCTCCCCAGTGGAGTCAGACCTAACCCCCAGTGGAGTCAAACCTAACTCCCCAGTGGAGTCAAACCTAACCTCCCCAGTGGAGTCAAACTAACCTCCCCAGTGGAGTCAGACCTAACCTCCCCAGTGGAGTCAGACCTAACCTCCCCAGTGGAGTCAGACCTAACCTCCCAGTGGAGTCAGACCTAACCTCCCCAGTGGAGTCAAACCTAACCTCCCCAGTGGAGTCAAACCTAACCTCCCAGTGGTAATCTCCCCAGTGGAGTCAACCTAACCTCCCCAGTGGAGTCAACCTAACCTCCCCAGTGGAGTCAGACCTAACCTCCCCAGTGGAGTCAAACCTAACCTCCCCAGTGGAGTCAGACCTAACCTCCCCAGTGGAGTCAGAACCTAACCTCCCAGTGGAGTCAGACCTAACCTCCCCAGTGGAGTCAGACCTAACCTCCCCAGTGGAGTCAGAACTAACCTCCCGGTGGAGTCAGACCTAACCTCCCTAGTGGAGTCAGACCTAACCTCCCCAGTGGAGTCAAACCTAACCTCCCATTTGGAGTCAGAACTAACCTACCCAGTGGAGTCAGACCTAACCTCCCCAGTGGAGTCAGAACCTAACCTCCCCAGTGGAGTCAGAACTAACCTCCCCAGTGGAGTCAGACCTAACCTCCCCAGTGGAGTCAGAACCTAACCTCCCCAGTGGAGTCAGACCTAACCTCCCAGTGGAGTCAGACCTAACCTCCCCAGTGGAGTCAGAACTAACCTCCCCAGTGGAGTCAAACCTAACCCCAGTGGAGTCAGACCTAACCTCCCCAGTGGAGTCAGACCTAACCTCCCAGTGGAGTCAAACCTAACCTCCCCAGTGGAGTCAGACCTAACCTCCCCAGTGGAGTCAAACCTAACCTCCCCAGTGGAGTCAAACCTAACCTCCCCAGTGGAGTCAGACCTAACCTCCCAGTGGAGTCAACCTAACCTCCCCAGTGGAGTCAAACCTAACCTCCCCAGTGGAGTCAGACCTAACCTCCCCAGTGGAGTCAGACCTAACCTCCCCAGTGGAGTCAGACCTAACCTCCCCAGTGGAGTCAGACCTAACCTCCCCAGTGAGTCAAACCTAACCTCCCAGTGGAGTCAACCTAACCTCCCCAGTGGAGTCAAACCTAACCTCCCCAGTGAGTCAACCTAACCTCCCCAGTGGAGTCAAACCTAACCTCCCCAGTGGAGTCAAACCTAACCTCCCCAGTGGAGTCAAACCTAACCTCCCCAGTGGAGTCAGACCTAACCTCCCCAGTGGAGTCAGAACCTAACCTCCCCAGTGGAGTCAGACCTAACCTCCCCAGTGGAGTCAAACCTAACCTCCCCAGTGGAGTCAGACCTAACCTCCCCAGTGGAGTCAAACCTAACCTCCCAGTGGAGTCAGACCTAACCTCCCCAGTGGAGTCAGACCTAACCTCCCAGTGGAGTCAACCTAACCTCCCAGTGGAGTCAGACCTAACCTCCCCAGTGGAGTCAAACCTAACCTCCCAGTGGAGTCAGACCTAACCTCCCCAGTGGAGTCAGACCTAACCTCCCCAGTGGAGTCAGACGTAACCTTCCCAGTGGAGTCAGAACTAACCTCCCCAGTGGAGTCAGACCTAACCTCCCCAGTGGAGTCAGACCTAACCTCCCCAGTGGAGTCAGAACTAACCTCCCCAGTGGAGTCAGACCTAACCTCCCAGTGGAGTCAGAACTAACCTCCCCAGTGGAGTCAAACCTAACCTCCCCAGTGGAGTCAAACCTAACCTCCCAGTGGAGTCAGACCTAACCTCCCCAGTGGAGTCAAACCTAACCTCCCCAGTGGAGTCAGACCTAACCTCCCCAGTGGAGTCAAACCTAACCTCCCTAGTGGAGTCAAACCTAACCTCCCCAGTGGAGTCAGACCTAACCTCCCCAGTGGAGTCAAACCTAACCTCCCCAGTGGAGTCAAACCTAACCTCCCCAGTGGAGTCAGACCTAACCTCCCCAGTGGAGTCACACCTAACCTCCCAGTGGAGTCAGACCTAACCTCCCCAGTGGAGTCAGACCTAACCTCCCCAGTGGAGTCAAACCTAACCTCCCAGTGGAGTCAAACTAACCTCCCCAGTGGAGTCAAACCTAACCTCCCCAGTGAGTAATCTCCCCAGTGGAGTCAACCTAACCTCCCCAGTGGAGTCAAACCTAACCTCCCCAGTGGAGTCAAACCTAACCTCCCCAGTGGAGTCAGAACCTAACCTCCCCAGTGGAGTCAGACCTAACCTCCCCAGTGGAGTCAGACCTAACCTCCCCAGTGGAGTCAAACCTAACCTCCCCAGTGGAGTCAGAACTAACCTCCCCAGTGGAGTCAAACCTAATCTCCCAGTGGAGTCAGACCTAATCTCCCCAGTGGAGTCAGAACTAACCTCCCCAGTGGAGTCAAACCTAACCTCCCAGTGGAGTCAGAACTAACCTCCCAGTGGAGTCAGACCTAACCTCCCCAGTGGAGTCAGACCTAACCTCCCCAGTGGAGTCAGAACTAACCTCCCAGTGGAGTCAACCTAACCTCCCAGTGGAGTCAGAACTAACCTCCCCAGTGGAGTCAGAACTAACTTCCCCAGTGGAGTCAGACCTAACCTCCCAGTGGAGTCAAACCTAACCTCCCCAGTGGAGTCAGAACTAACCTCCCAGTGGAGTCAGAACTAACCTCCCCAGTGGAGTCAGACCTAACCTCCCCAGTGGAGTCAGACCTAATCTCCCCAGTGGAGGCAGACCTAAGCTCCCAGTGGAGTCAGAACTAACCTCCCCAGTGGAGTCAAACCTAACCTCCCAGTGGAGTCCCAACCTAACCTCCCAGGGAGTCAGAGTAACCTCCCCAGTGGAGTCAGACCTAACCTCCCCAGTGGAGTCAGACCTAACCTCCCTAGTGGAGTCAGACCTAACCTCCCCAGTGGAGTCAGAACTAACCTCCCCAGTGAGTCAGACCTAACCTCCCCAGTGGAGTCAGACCTAACCTCCCAGTGGAGTCAGACCTAACCTCCCCAGTGGAGTCAACCTAACCTCCCCAGTGGAGTCAAACTAACCTCCCCAGTGGAGTCAGACCTAACCTCCCCAGTGGAGTCAGACCTAACCTCCCCAGTGGAGTCAGAACCTAACCTCCCCAGTGGAGTCAGACCTAACCTCCCCAGTGAGTAAACCTCCCCAGTGGAGTCAAACGTAACCTCCCCAGTGGAGTCAGACCTAACCTCCCCAGTGGAGTCAGACCTAACCTCCCCAGTGGAGTCAGACCTAACCTCCCCAGTGGAGTCAGACCTAACCTCCCCAGTGGAGTCAACCTAACCTCCCAGTGGAGTCAGACCTAACCTCCCAGTGGAGTCAGAACTAACCTCCCCAGTGGAGTCAGAACTAACCTCCCAGTGGAGTCAAACCTAACCTCCCCAGTGGAGTCAGACCTAACCTCCCCAGTGGAGTCAGACCTAACCTCCCAGTGGAGTCAGACCTAACCTCCCCAGTGGAGTCAGAACCTAACCTCCCCAGTGGAGTCAAGCCTAACCTCCCAGTGGAGTCAGAACCTAACCTCCCCAGTGGAGTCAGACCTAACCTCCCAGTGGAGTCAACCTAACCTCCCAGTGGAGTCAGAACTAACCTCCCAGTGGAGTCAGCCTAACCTCCCCAGTGGAGTCAGAACTAACCTCCCCAGTGGAGTCAAACCTAACCTCCCCGTGGAGTCAGAACCTAACCTCCCCAGTGGAGTCAGACCTAACCTCCCCAGTGGAGTCAGACCTAACCTCCCAGTGGAGTCAGACCTAACCTCCCCAGTGGAGTCAGACCTAACCTCCCCAGTGGAGTCAGAACTAACCTCCCCAGTGGAGTCAGACCCAATCTCCCAGTGGAGTCAGACCTAACCTCCCAGTGGAGTCAGACCTAACCTCCCAGTGGAGTCAGAACTAACCTCCCAGTGGAGTCAGACCTAACCTCCCCAGTGGAGTCAGACCTAACCTCCCCAGTGGAGTCAGACTAACCTCCCAGTGGAGTCAGAACCTAACCTCCCCAGTGGAGTCAGACCTAACCTCCCAGTGGAGTCAGACCTAACCTCCCCAGTGGAGTCAGAACTAACCTCCCAGTGGAGTCAACCTAACCTCCCCAGTGGAGTCAGACCTAACCTCCCCAGTGGAGTCAGAACCTAACCTCCCAGTGGAGTCAGACCTAACCTCCCAGTGGAGTCAGAACTAACCTCCCCTGGAGTCAACCTAACCTCCAGTGGAGTCAGAACTAAACCTCCCAGTGGAGTCAGACCTAACCTCCCCAGTGGAGTCAGACCTAACCTCCCCAGTGGAGTCAGAACTAACCTCCCCAGTGGAGTCAGACCTAACCCCCCAGTGGAGTCAAGACCTAACCTCCCCAGTGGAGTCAGAACCTAACCTCCCCTGGAGTCAGACCTAACCTCCCCAGTGGAGTCAGAACCTAACCTCCCCAGTGGAGTCAAACCTAACCTCCCCAGTGGAGTCAGAACTAACCTCCCAGTGGGTGGAGTCAAACCTAACCTCCCCAGTGGAGTCAAACCTAACCTCCCCAGTGGAGTCAGACCTAACCTCCCCAGTGGAGTCAGACCTAACCTCCCAGTGGAGTCAGACCTAACCTCCCAGTGGAGTCAACCTAACCTCCCCAGTGGAGTCAAACTAACCTCCCCAGTGGAGTCAGACCTAACCTCCCCAGTGGAGTCAGACCTAACCCCGTGGAGTAAGTCCCTCCCCCCAGTGGAGTCAGACCTAACCTCCCCAGTGGAGTCAGACCTAACCTCCCCAGTGGAGTCAGACCTAACCTCCCCAGAGTCAGACCTAACCTCCCCAGTGGAGTCAGACCTAACCTCCCAGTGGAGTCAACCTAACCTCCCCAGTGGAGTCAGAACTAACCTCCCAGTGGAGTCAGACCTAACCTCCCCAGTGGAGTCAGACCTAACCTCCCCAGTGGAGTCAGACCTAACCTCCCCAGTGGAGTCAGACCTAACCTCCCAGTGGTAACCTCCCAGTGGAGTCAAACCTAACCTCCCCAGTGGAGTCAGACCTAACCTCCCCAGTGGAGTCAGACCTAACCTCCCAGTGGAGTCAGACCTAACCTCCCCAGTGGAGTCAGACCTAACCTCCCAGTGGAGTCAGACCTAACCTCCCCAGTGGAGTCAGAACTAACCTCCCCAGTGGAGTCAGAACTAACCTCCCCAGTGGAGTCAGAACTAACCTCCCCAGTGGAGTCAAACTAACCTCCCCAGTGGAGTCAGACCTAACCTCCCCAGTGGAGTCAGACCTAACCTCCCAGTGGAGTCAGACCTAACCTCCCCAGTGGAGTCAGAACTAACCTCCCCAGTGGAGTCAACCTAACCTCCCAGTGGAGTCAGACCTAACCTCCCCAGTGGAGTCAGAACTAACCTCCCCAGTGGAGTCAGACCTAACCTCCCCAGTGGAGTCAAACCTAACCTCCCCAGTGGAGTCAGAACTAACCTCCCCAGGGGAGGTTAGGTCTGACTCCACTGGGAGGTTAGGTCTGACTCCACTGGGAGGTTAGGTCTGACTCCACTGGGGAGGTTAGGTCTGACTCCACTGGGGAGGTTAGTTCTGACTCCACTGGGGAGGTTAGTTCTGACTCCACTGGGAGGTTAGGTCTGACTCCACTGGGGAGGTTAGGTCTGACTCCACTGGGGAGGTTAGTTCTGACTCCACTGGGGAGGTTAGGTCTGACTCCACTGGGAGGTTAGGTCTGACTCCACTGGGGAGGTTAGGTCTGACTCCACTGGGGAGGTTAGGTTTGACTCCACTGGGAGGTTAGTTCTGACTCCACTGGGGAGGTTAGGTCTGACTCCACTGGGAGGTTAGGTCTGACTCCACTGGGGAGGTTAGGTTCTGACTCCACTGGGGAGGTTAGGTCTGACTCCACTGGGAGGTTAGGTCTGACTCCACTGGGGAGGTTAGTCTGACTCCACTGGGGAGGTTAGGTCTGACTCCACTGGGGAGGTTAGGTCTGACTCCACTGGGAGGTTAGTCTGACTCCACTGGGGAGGTTAGTTGACTCCACTGGGGAGGTTAGGTCTGACTCCACTGGGGAGGTTAGGTCTGACTCCACTGGGGAGGTTAGGTCTGACTCCACTGGGAGGTTAGGTCTGACTCCACTGGGGAGGTTAGTTCTGACTCCACAGGGGAGGTTAGGTTTGACTCCACTGGGGAGGTTAGGTCTGACTCCACTGGGGAGGTTAGGTTCTGACTCCACTGGGAGGTTAGGTCTGACTCCACTGGGAGGTTAGTTCTGACTCCACTGGGGAGTTAGTTCTGACTCCACTGGGGAGGTTAGGTTCTGACTCCACTGGGGAGGTTAGGTCTGACTCCACTGGGGAGGTTAGTCTGACTCCACTGGGGAGGTTAGGTTTGACTCCACTGGGGAGGTTAGGTTCTGACTCCACTGGGAGGTTAGGTTTGACTCCACTGGGGAGTTAGGTCTGACTCCACTGGGGAGGTTAGGTTTGACTCCACTGGGGAGGTTAGTTCTGACTCCACTGGGGAGGTTAGGTCTGACTCCACTGGGAGGTTAGGTTTGACTCCACTGGGAGGTTAGGTCTGACTCCACTGGGAGGTTAGGTCTGACTCCACTGGGGAGGTAGTTCTGACTCCACTGGGAGGTTAGGTTTGACTCCACTGGGGAGGTTAGTTCTGACTCCACTGGGAGGTTAGGTCTGACTCCACTGGGAGGTTAGGTCTGACTCCACTGGGAGGTTAGTCTGACTCCACTGGGAGGTTAGGTTTGACTCCACTGGGGAGGTTAGGTCTGACTCCACTGGGAGGTTAGGTTTGACTCCACTGGGAGGTTAGGTCTGACTCCACTGGGGAGGTTAGGTCTGACTCCACTGGGGAGGTTAGGTCTGACTCCACTGGGAGGTTAGGTCTGACTCCACTGGGAGGTTAGGTTTGACTCCACTGGGAGGTTAGGTCTGACTCCACTGGGGAGGTTAGTTCTGACTCCACTGGGAGGTTAGGTCTGACTCCACTGGGGAGGTTAGGTCTGACTCCACTGGGGAGGTTAGGTCTGACTCCACTGGGAGTTAGTTCTGACTCCACTGGGGAGGTTAGGTCTGACTCCACTGGGGAGGTTAGGTCTGACTCCACTGGGAGGTTAGGTCTGACTCCACTGGGAGGTTAGTCTGACTCCACTGGGAGGTTAGGTTTGACTCCACTGGGGAGTTTCTGACTCCACTGGGAGGTTAGGTCTGACTCCACTGGGGAGGTTAGGTCTGACTCCACTGGGGAGGTTAGTTCTGACTCCCTGGGGAGGTTAGGTTTGACTCCACAGGGGAGGTTAGTTCTGACTCCACTGGGGAGATTAGGTCTGACTCCACTGGGGAGGTTAGTTCTGACTCCACTGGGAGGTTAGGTTGACTCCACTGGGAGGTTAGGTTTGACTCCACTGGGGAGGTTAGGTCTGACTCCACTGGGAGGTTAGGCTTGACTCCACTGGGGAGTTAGGTCTGACTCCACTGGGGAGGTTAGGTCTGACTCCACTGGGAGGTTAGGTCTGACTCCACTGGGGAGGTTAGGTCTGACTCCACTGGGGAGGTTAGGTTTGACTCCACTGGGGAGGTTAGTTCTGACTCCACTGGGAGGTTAGGTCTGACTCCACTGGGGAGGTTAGGTCTGACTCCACTGGGAGGTTAGGTCTGACTCCACTGGGAGGTTAGGTCTGACTCCACTGGGGAGGTTAGGTCTGACTCCACTGGGGAGGTTAGGTCTGACTCCACTGGGAGGTTAGGTCTGACTCCACTGGGAGGTTAGGTTTGACTCCACTGGGGAGGTTGACTCCACTGGGGAGGTTAGGTCTGACTCCACTGGGGAGGTTAGGTCTGACTCCACTGGGGAGGTTAGGTCTGACTCCACTGGGGAGGTTAGGTCTGACTCCACTGGGAGGTTAGTTCTGACTCCACTGGGGAGGTTAGTTTGACTCCACTGGGGAGGTTAGGTCTGACTCCACTGGGAGGTTAGGTCTGACTCCACTGGGAGGTTAGGTCTGACTCCACTGGGAGGTTAGGTCTGACTCCACTGGGAGGTTAGGTCTGACTCCACTGGGGAGGTTAGGTCTGACTCCACTGGGGAGGTTAGGTCTGACTCCACTGGGAGGTTAGGTCTGACTCCACTGGGGAGGTTAGGTTTGACTCCACTGGGGAGGTTAGGTCTGACTCCACTGGGGAGGTTAGGTCTGACTCCACTGGGGAGGTTAGTCTGACTCCACTGGGGAGGTTAGGTTTGACTCCACTGGGAGGTTAGTTCTGACTCCACTGGGGAGGTTAGTCTGACTCCACTGGGAGGTTAGGTCTGACTCCACTGGGGAGGTTAGGTCTGACTCCACTGGGAGGTTAGGTCTGACTCCACTGGGAGGTTAGTTCTGACTCCACTGGGGAGGTTAGGTTTGACTCCACTGGGAGGTTAGGTCTGACTCCACTGGGGAGGTTAGGTCTGACTCCACTGGGAGGTTAGGTCTGACTCCACTGGGAGGTTAGTTCTGACTCCACTGGGAGGTTAGGTTTGACTCCACTGGGGAGGTTAGTTCTGACTCCACTGGGGAGGTTAGGTCTGACTCCACTGGGGAGGTTAGGTTCTGACTCCACTGGGGAGGTTAGTTCTGACTCCACTGGGAGGTTAGTTTGACTCCACTGGGGAGGTTAGGTCTGACTCCACTGGGGAGGTTAGGTCTGACTCCACTGGGAGGTTAGGTCTGACTCCACTGGGGAGGTTAGGTCTGACTCCACTGGGGAGGTTAGGTCTGACTCCACTGGGAGGTTAGGTTTGACTCCACTGGGAGGTTAGGTTGACTCCACTGGGGAGGTTAGGTCTGACTCCACTGGGGAGGTTAGGTTGACTCCACTGGGGAGGTTAGGTTTGACTCCACTGGGAGGTTAGGTCTGACTCCACTGGGAGGTTAGGTCTGACTCCACTGGGAGGTTAGGTTCTGACTCCACTGGGGAGGTTAGGTCTGACTCCACTGGGAGGTTAGGTGACTCCACTGGGGAGGTTAGGTTTGACTCCACTGGGGAGGTTAGGTCTGACTCCACTGGGGAGGTTAGGTTTGACTCCACTGGGGAGGTTAGGTCTGACTCCACTGGGGAGGTTAGGTCTGACTCCACTGGGGAGGTTAGGTCTGACTCCACTGGGAGGTTAGGTCTGACTCCACTGGGGAGGTTAGGTCTGACTCCACTGGGGAGGTTAGGTCTGACTCCACTGGGAGGTTAGTTCTGACTCCACTGGGGAGGTTAGGTCTGACTCCACTGGGGAGGTTAGGTCTGACTCCACTGGGGAGGTTAGGTCTGACTCCACTGGGGAGGTTAGGTCTGACTCCACTGGGGAGGTTAGTTCTGACTCCACTGGGGAGGTTAGGTCTGACTCCACTGGGAGGTTAGGTCTGACTCCACTGGGGAGGTTAGTTCTGACTCCACTGGGAGGTTAGGTTGACTCCACTGGGAGGTTAGGTTCTGACTCCACTGGGGAGGTTAGGTCTGACTCCACTGGGGAGGTTAGTTCTGACTCCACTGGGGAGGTTAGGTCTGACTCCACTGGGAGGTTAGGTCTGACTCCACTGGGGAGGTTAGTTCTGACTCCACTGGGGAGGTTAGGTTTGACTCCACTGGGAGGTTAGGTCTGACTCCACTGGGGAGGTTAGGTCTGACTCCACTGGGGAGGTTAGGTCTGACTCCACTGGGGAGGTTAGGTTTGACTCCACTGGGGAGGTTAGGTCTGACTCCACTGGGGAGGTTAGGTTTGACTCCACTGGGGAGGTTGACTCCACTGGGGAGGTTAGGTTTGACTCCACTGGGGAGGTTAGGTTTGACTCCACTGGGGAGGTTAGGTTTGACTCCACTGGGGAGGTTAGGTCTGACTCCACTGGGGAGGTTAGGTCTGACTCCACTGGGGAGGTTAGGTCTGACTCCACTGGGGAGGGGGAGGTTAGGTCTGACTCCACTGGGGAGGTTAGGTCTGACTCCACTGGGGAGGTTAGGTCTGACTCCACTGGGGAGGTTAGGTCTGACTCCACTGGGGAGGTTAGGTTTGACTCCACTGGGGGGTTAGGTCTGACTCCACTGGGGAGGTTAGGTCTGACTCCACTGGGGAGGTTAGGTCTGACTCCACTGGGGAGGTAGGTCTGACTCCACTGGGGAGGTTAGGTCTGACTCCACTGGGGAGGTTAGGTTTGACTCCACTGGGAGGTTAGTTCTGACTCCACTGGGGAGGTTAGGTCTGACTCCACTGGGGAGGTTAGGTCTGACTCCACTGGGGAGGTTAGGTCTGACTCCACTGGGGAGGTTAGGTCTGACTCCACTGGGGAGGTTAGGTCTGACTCCACTGGGGAGGTTAGGTCTGACTCCACTGGGGAGGTTAGGTCTGACTCCACTGGGGAGGTTAGTTCTGACTCCACTGGGAGGTTAGGTCTGACTCCACTGGGGAGGTTAGGTCTGACTCCACTGGGAGGTTAGGTCTGACTCCACTGGGAGGTTAGGTCTGACTCCACTGGGGAGGTTAGGTCTGACTCCACTGGGGAGGTTAGGTCTGACTCCACTGGGGAGGTTAGGTCTGACTCCACTGGGGAGGTTAGGTCTGACTCCACTGGGAGGTTGGGTTTGACTCCACTGGGGGGGTTAGGTCTGACTCCACTGGGGAGGTTAGGTTTGACTCCACTGGGGAGGTTAGGTTTGACTCCACTGGGGAGGTTATCTGACTCCACTGGGAGGTTAGGTTCTGACTCCACTGGGAGGTTAGGTTTGACTCCACTGGGGAGGTTAGGTCTGACTCCACTGGGGAGGTTAGGTCTGACTCCACTGGGGAGGTTAGTTCTGACTCCACTGGGGAGGTTAGGTCTGACTCCACTGGGGAGGTTAGGTCTGACTCCACTGGGGAGGTTAGGTCTGACTCCACTGGGGAGGTTAGGTCTGACTCCACTGGGGAGGTTAGGTCTGACTCCACTGGGGAGGTTAGGTTTGACTCCACTGGGGAGGTTAGGTTTGACTCCACTGGGGAGGTTGACTCCACTGGGAGGTTAGGTTTGACTCCACTGGGGAGGTTAGGTTTGACTCCACTGGGGAGGTTAGGTCTGACTCCACTGGGGAGGTTAGGTCTGACTCCACTGGGGAGGTTAGTTCTGACTCCACAGGGGAGGTTAGGTTTGACTCCACTGGGGAGGTTAGGTTTGACTCCACTGGGAGGTTAGGTCTGACTCCACTGGGGAGGTTAGGTTTGACTCCACTGGGAGGTTAGGTCTGACTCCACTAGGGAGGTTAGGTCTGACTCCACTGGGGAGGTTAGGTTTGACTCCACTGGGGAGGTTAGGTCTGACTCCACTGGGGAGGTTAGTTTGACTCCACTGGGGAGGTTAGGTCTGACTCCACTGGGGAGGTTAGGTTCTGACTCCACTGGGGAGGTTAGGTCTGACTCCACTGGGGAGGTTAGGTCTGACTCCACTGGGAGGTTAGGTCTGACTCCACTGGGGAGGTTAGGTCTGACTCCACTGGGGAGGTTAGGTTCTGACTCCACTGGGGAGGTTAGGTCTGACTCCACTGGGGAGGTTAGGTCTGACTCCACTGGGGAGGTTAGGTCTGACTCCACTGGGGAGGTTAGGTCTGACTCCACTGGGAGGTTAGGTCTGACTCCACTGGGGAGGTTAGTTCTGACTCCACTGGGGAGGTTAGGTCTGACTCCACTGGGGAGGTTAGGTCTGACTCCACTGGGGAGGTTAGTTCTGACTCCACTGGGGAGGTTAGGTTTGACTCCACTGGGGAGGTTAGGTCTGACTCCACTGGGGAGGTTAGGTCTGACTCCACTGGGAGGTTAGGTTTGACTCCACTGGGGAGGTTAGGTCTGACTCCACTGGGGAGGTTAGGTCTGACTCCACTGGGAGGTTAGGTCTGACTCCACTGGGGAGGTTAGGTCTGACTCCACTGGGGAGGTTAGGTTTGACTCCACTGGGGAGGTTAGGTCTGACTCCACTGGGGAGGTTAGGTCTGACTCCACTGGGGAGGTTAGGTCTGACTCCACTGGGGAGGTTAGGTCTGACTCCACTGGGGAGGTTAGGTTTGACTCCACTGGGGAGGTTAGTTCTGACTCCACTGGGGAGGTTAGGTCTGACTCCACTGGGGAGGTTAGGTCTGACTCCACTGGGGAGGTTAGGTCTGACTCCACTGGGGAGGTTAGGTCTGACTCCACTGGGGAGGTTAGTTCCTGACTCCACTGGGGAGGTTAGGTCTGACTCCACTGGGGAGGTTAGGTCTGACTCCACTGGGGAGGTTAGGTTTGACTCCACTGGGGAGGTTAGTTCTGACTCCACTGGGGAGGTTAGGTCTGACTCCACTGGGGAGGTTAGGTCTGACTCCACTGGGAGGTTAGGTCTGACTCCACTGGGGAGGTTAGGTTTGACTCCACTGGGGAGGTTAGGTCTGACTCCACTGGGAGGTTAGGTCTGACTCCACTGGGAGGTTAGGTCTGACTCCACTGGGGAGATTAGGTCTGACTCCACTGGGGAGGTTAGGTTTGACTCCACTGGGGAGGTTAGTTCTGACTCCACTGGGGAGGTTAGTTCTGACTCCACTGGGGAGGTTAGGTCTGACTCCACTGGGGAGGTTAGGTCTGACTCCACTGGGGAGGTTAGGTCTGACTCCACTGGGGAGGTTAGGTCTGACTCCACTGGGGAGGTTAGGTCTGACTCCACTGGGGAGGTTAGGTCTGACTCCACTGGGGAGGTTAGGTTTGACTCCACTGGGGAGGTTGACTCCACTGGGGAGGTTAGGTCTGACTCCACTGGGGAGGTTAGGTCTGACTCCACTGGGGAGGTTAGGTCTGACTCCACTGGGGAGGTTAGTCTGACTCCACTGGGGAGGTTAGGTCTGACTCCACTGGGGAGGTTAGTTCTGACTCCACTGGGAGGTTAGGTCTGACTCCACTGGGAGGTTAGGTCTGACTCCACTGGGGAGGTTAGGTCTGACTCCACTGGGGAGGTTAGGTTTGACTCCACTGGGGAGGTTTGACTCCACTGGGGAGGTTAGGTCTGACTCCACTGGGGAGGTTAGGTTTGACTCCACTGGGGAGGTTAGGTCTGACTCCACTGGGGAGGTTAGGTCTGACTCCACTGGGGAGGTTAGGTCTGACTCCACTGGGGAGGTTAGGTTAGGTCTGACTCCACTGGGGAGGTTAGGTTTGACTCCACTGGGGAGGTTAGGTCTGACTCCACTGGGGAGGTTAGGTTTGACTCCACTGGGGAGGTTTGACTCCACTGGGGAGGTTAGGTCTGACTCCACTGGGGAGGTTAGGTTTGACTCCACTGGGGAGGTTAGGTCTGACTCCACTGGGGAGGTTAGGTCTGACTCCACTGGGGAGGTTAGGTCTGACTCCACTGGGGAGGTTAGGTTTGACTCCACTGGGGAGGTTAGGTCTGACTCCACTGGGGAGGTTAGGTCTGACTCCACTGGGGAGGTTAGGTCTGACTCCACTGGGGAGGTTAGGTCTGACTCCACTGGGGAGGTTAGGTCTGACTCCACTGGGGAGGTTAGTTCTGACTCCACTGGGGAGGTTAGGTCTGACTCCACTGGGGAGGTTAGGTCTGACTCCACTGGGGAGGTTAGGTCTGACTCCACTGGGGAGGTTAGGTCTGACTCCACTGGGGAGGTTAGTTCTGACTCCACTGGGGAGGTTAGGTCTGACTCCACTGGGGAGGTTAGGTCTGACTCCACTGGGGAGGTTAGGTCTGACTCCACTGGGGAGGTTAGTTCTGACTCCACTGGGGAGGTTAGGTCTGACTCCACTGGGGAGGTTAGTTCTGACTCCACTGGGGGTTAGGTCTGACTCCACTGGGGAGGTTAGGTCTGACTCCACTGGGGAGGTTAGGTCTGACTCCACTGGGGAGGTTAGGTTTGACTCCACTGGGGAGGTTAGTTCTGACTCCACTGGGGAGGTTAGGTCTGACTCCACTGGGGAGGTTAGGTCTGACTCCACTGGGGAGGTTAGGTCTGACTCCACTGGGGAGGTTAGGTCTGACTCCACTGGGGAGGTTAGGTTTGACTCCACTGGGGAGGTTAGGTCTGACTCCACTGGGGAGGTTAGGTTCTGACTCCACTGGGGAGGTTAGTTCTGACTCCACTGGGGAGGTTAGGTTTGACTCCACTGGGGAGGTTAGGTCTGACTCCACTGGGGAGGTTAGGTCTGACTCCACTGGGGAGGTTAGGTCTGACTCCACTGGGAGGTTAGTTCTGACTCCACTGGGAGGTTAGGTTTGACTCCACTGGGGAGGTTAGGTCTGACTCCACTGGGGAGGTTAGGTCTGACTCCACTGGGGAGGTTAGTTCTGACTCCACTGGGGAGGTTAGTTCTGACTCCACTGGGGAGGTTAGGTCTGACTCCACTGGGGAGGTTAGGTCTGACTCCACTGGGGAGGTTAGGTCTGACTCCACTGGGGAGGTTAGGTCTGACTCCACTGGGGAGGTTAGGTTTGACTCCACTGGGGAGGTTAGGTTTGACTCCACTGGGGAGGTTAGGTTTGACTCCACTGGGGAGGGTTGACTCCACTGGGGAGGTTAGGTTTGACTCCACTGGGGAGGTTAGGTTTGACTCCACTGGGGAGGTTAGGTTTGACTCCACTGGGGAGGTTAGGTCTGACTCCACTGGGGAGGTTAGGTCTGACTCCACTGGGGAGGTTAGGTCTGACTCCACTGGGGAGGTTAGGTCTGACTCCACTGGGGAGGTTAGGTTTGACTCCACTGGGGAGGTTAGGTTTGACTCCACTGGGGAGGTTAGGTCTGACTCCACTGGGGAGGTTAGGTTTGACTCCACTGGGGAGGTTAGGTCTGACTCCACTGGGGAGGTTAGGTTTGACTCCACTGGGAGGTTAGGTCTGACTCCACTGGGGAGGTTAGGTCTGACTCCACTGGGGAGGTTAGTTCTGACTCCACTGGGGAGGTTAGGTCTGACTCCACTGGGGAGGTTAGGTCTGACTCCACTGGGGAGGTTAGGTCTGACTCCACTGGGGAGGTTAGGTCTGACTCCACTGGGGAGGTTAGGTCTGACTCCACTGGGGAGGTTAGGTCTGACTCCACTGGGGAGGTTAGGTCTGACTCCACTGGGGAGGTTAGGTCTGACTCCACTGGGAGGTTAGGTTCTGACTCCACTGGGGAGGTTAGGTCTGACTCCACTGGGGAGGTTAGGTCTGACTCCACTGGGGAGGTTAGGTCTGACTCCACTGGGGGGTTAGGTCTGACTCCACTGGGGAGGTTAGGTTTGACTCCACTGGGGAGGTCTGACTCCGCTGGGGAGGTTAGGTCTGACTCCACTGGGGAGGTTAGGTCTGACTCCACTGGGGAGGTTAGTTCTGACTCCACTGGGGAGGTTAGGTCTGACTCCACTGGGGAGGTTAGGTCTGACTCCACTGGGGAGGTTAGGTCTGACTCCACTGGGGAGGTTAGGTCTGACTCCACTGGGGAGGTTAGGTCTGACTCCACTGGGGAGGTTAGGTCTGACTCCACTGGGGAGGTTAGTTCTGACTCCACTGGGGAGGTTAGGTCTGACTCCACTGGGGAGGTTAGGTCTGACTCCACTGGGGAGGTTAGGTCTGACTCCACTGGGGAGGTTAGGTCTGACTCCACTGGGGAGGTTAGGTCTGACTCCACTGGGGAGGTTAGGTCTGACTCCACTGGGGAGGTTAGGTCTGACTCCACTGGGGAGGTTAGGTCTGACTCCACTGGGGAGGTTAGTTCTGACTCCACTGGGGAGGTTAGTTCTGACTCCACTGGGGAGGTTAGGTCTGACTCCACTGGGGAGGTTAGGTCTGACTCCACTGGGGAGGTTAGGTCTGACTCCACTGGGGAGGTTAGGTCTGACTCCACTGGGGAGGTTAGGTCTGACTCCACTGGGGAGGTTAGGTTTGACTCCACTGGAGGTTAGGTCTGACTCCACTGGGGAGGTTAGGTCTGACTCCACTGGGGAGGTTAGTTCTGACTCCACTGGGGAGGTTAGTTCTGACTCCACTGGGGAGGTTAGGTCTGACTCCACTGGGGAGGTTAGGTCTGACTCCACTGGGGAGGTTAGGTCTGACTCCACTGGGGAGGTTAGGTCTGACTCCACTGGGGAGGTTAGGTCTGACTCCACTGGGGAGGTTAGGTCTGACTCCACTGGGGAGGTTAGGTCTGACTCCACTGGGGAGGTTAGGTCTGACTCCACTGGGGAGGTTAGGTCTGACTCCACTGGGGAGGTTAGTTCTGACTCCACAGGGGAGGTTAGGTTTGACTCCACTGGGGAGGTTAGTTCTGACTCCACTGGGAGGTTAGGTCTGACTCCACTGGGAGATTAGGTCTGACTCCACTGGGGAGGTTAGGTCTGACTCCACTGGGGAGGTTAGGTTTGACTCCACTGGGGAGGTTAGGTCTGACTCCACTGGGGAGGTTAGTTCTGACTCCACTGGGGAGGTTAGTTCTGACTCCAAAGGGGAGGTTAGGTTTGACTCCACTGGGGAGGTTAGTTCTGACTCCACTGGGGAGGTTAGGTCTGACTCCACTGGGGAGGTTAGGTCTGACTCCACTGGGGAGGTTAGTTCTGACTCCACTGGGAGGTTAGGTTTGACTCCACTGGGGAGGTTAGTTCTGACTCCACTGGGGAGATTAGGTCTGACTCCACTGGGGAGGTTAGTTCTGACTCCACTGGGGAGGTTAGGTTTGACTCCACTGGGGAGGTTAGGTCTGACTCCACTGGGGAGGTTAGGTCTGACTCCACTGGGGAGGTTAGGTCTGACTCCACTGGGGAGGTTAGGTTTGACTCCACTGGGGAGGTTAGGTTTGACTCCACTGGGGAGGGTAGGTTTGACTCCACTGGGAGGTTATTGACTCCACTGGGGAGGTTAGGTTTGACTCCACTGGGGAGGTTAGGTTTGACTCCACTGGGGAGGTTAGGTTTGACTCCACTGGGGAGGTTAGGTCTGACTCCACTGGGGAGGTTAGGTCTGACTCCACTGGGGAGGTTAGGTTTGACTCCACTGGGGAGGTTAGGTTTGACTCCACTGGGGAGGTTAGGTCTGACTCCACTGGGGAGGTTAGGTTTGACTCCACTGGGGAGGTTAGGTTTGACTCCACTGGGGAGGTTAGGTCTGACTCCACTGGGGAGGTTAGGTTTGACTCCACTGGGGAGGTTAGGTCTGACTCCACTGGGGAGGTTAGGTTTGACTCCACTGGGGAGGTTAGGTTTGACTCCACTGGGGAGGTTAGTTCTGACTCCACTGGGGAGGTTAGGTCTGACTCCACTGGGGAGGTTAGGTCTGACTCCACTGGGGAGGTTAGGTCTGACTCCACTGGGGAGGTTAGGTCTGACTCCACTGGGGAGGTTAGTTCTGACTCCACTGGGGAGGTTAGGTCTGACTCCACTGGGGAGGTTAGGTCTGACTCCACTGGGGAGGTTAGGTCTGACTCCACTGGGGAGGTTAGTTCTGACTCCACTGGGAGGTTAGGTTTGACTCCACTGGGGAGGTTAGTTCTGACTCCACTGGGGAGGTTAGGTCTGACTCCACTGGGGAGGTTAGGTCTGACTCCACCGGGAGGTTAGTTCTGACTCCACTGGGAGGTTAGGTTTGACTCCACTGGGGAGGTTAGTTCTGACTCCACTGGGGAGGTTAGGTCTGACTCCACTGGGAGGTTAGGTTTGACTCCACTGGGGAGGTTAGTTCTGACTCCACTGGGGAGGTTAGGTCTGAATCCACTGGGAGATTAGGTCTGCCTCCACTGGGGAGATTAGGTCTGACTCCACTGGGGAGGTTAGGTTTGACTCCACTGGGGAGGTTAGTTCTGACTCCACTGGGGAGGTTAGTTCTGACTCCACTGGGGAGGTTAGGTCTGACTCCACTGGGGAGGTTAGTTCTGACTCCAATGGGGAGGTTAGGTTTGACTCCACTGGGGAGGTTAGTTCTGACTCCACTGGGGAGGTTAGGTCTGACTCCACTGGGGAGGTTAGGTCTGACTCCACTGGGGAGGTTAGGTCTGACTCCACTGGGAGGTTAGGTTTGACTCCACTGGGGAGGTTAGTTCTGACTCCACTGGGAGGTTAGGTCTGACTCCACTGGGGAGATTAGGTCTGACTCCACTGGGGAGGTTAGGTTTGACTCCACTGGGGAGGTTAGTTCTGACTCCACTGGGGAGGTTAGGTCTGACTCCACTAGGGAGGTTAGGTCTGACTCCACTGGGAGGTTAGTTCTGACTCCACAGGGGAGGTTAGGTTGACTCCACTGGGGAGGTTAGGTCTGACTCCACTGGGAGGTTAGGTCTGACTCCACTGGGAGGTTAGGTTGACTCCACTGGGGAGGTTAGGTCTGACTCCACTGGGGAGGTTAGGTTTGACCCCACTGGGGAGGTTAGTTCTGACTCCACTGGGGAGGATAGTTCTGACTCCACTGGGGAGGTTAGTTCTGACTCCACTGGGGAGGTTAGGTCTGACTCCACTGGGGAGGTTAGGTCTGACTCCACTGGGGAGGTTAGGTCTGACTCCACTGGGGAGGTTAGGTCTGACTCCACTGGGGAGGTTAGGTCTGACTCCACTGGGGAGGTTAGGTTTGACTCCACTGGGGAGGTTACCACTGGGGAGGTTAGGTCTGACTCCACTGGGGAGGTTAGTTCTGACTCCACTGGGGAGGTTAGGTCTGACTCCACTGGGAGGTTAGTTCTGACTCCACAGGGGAGGTTATGTTTGACTCCACTGGGGAGGTTAGTTCTGACTCCACTGGGAGGTTAGGTCTGACTCCACTGGGAGGTTAGGTCTGACTCCACTGGGGAGGTTAGGTCTGACTCCACTGGGGAGGTTAGGTTTGACTCCACTGGGGAGGTTTGACTCCACTGGGAGGTTAGGTCTGACTCCACTGGGGAGGTTAGGTTTGACTCCACTGGGGAGGTTAGGTCTGACTCCACTGGGGAGGTTAGGTCTGACTCCACTGGGGAGGTTAGGTCTGACTCCACTGGGGAGGTTAGGTCTGACTCCACTGGGGAGGTTAGGTCTGACTCCACTGGGGAGGTTAGGTCTGACTCCACTGGGGAGGTTAGGTTTGACTCCACTGGGGAGGTTTGACTCCACTGGGGAGGTTAGGTCTGACTCCACTGGGGAGGTTAGGTTTGACTCCACTGGGGAGGTTAGGTTTGACTCCACTGGGGAGGTTAGTTCTGACTCCACTGGGGAGGTTAGGTCTGACTCCACTGGGGAGGTTAGGTTTGACTCCACTGGGGAGGTTGGTTCTGACTCCACTGGGGAGGTTAGTTCTGACTCCACTGGGGAGGTTAGGTCTGACTCCACTGGGGAGGTTAGGTTTGACTCCACTGGGGAGGTTAGGTCTGACTCCACTGGGGAGGTTAGTTCTGACTCCACTGGGGAGGTTAGGTCTGACTCCACTGGGGAGGTTAGGTCTGACTCCACTGGGGAGGTTAGGTCTGACTCCACTGGGGAGGTTAGGTCTGACTCCACTGGGGAGGTTAGTTCTGACTCCACTGGGGAGGTTAGGTCTGACTCCACTGGGGAGGTTAGGTCTGACTCCACTGGGGAGGTTAGGTCTGACTCCACTGGGGAGGTTAGTTCTGACTCCACTGGGGAGGTTAGGTTTGACTCCACTGGGGAGGTTAGTTCTGACTCCACTGGGAGGTTAGGTCTGACTCCACTGGGAGATTAGGTCTGACTCCACTGGGGAGATTAGGTCTGACTCCACTGGGGAGGTTAGGTTTGACTCCACTGGGGAGGTTAGTTCAGACTCCACTGGGGAGGTTAGTTCTGACTCCACTGGGGAGGTTAGGTCTGACTCCACTGGGGAGGTTAGGTCTGACTCCACTGGGAGGTTAGTTCTGACTCCACAGGGGAGGTTAGGTTTGACTCCACTGGGGAGGTTAGGTCTGACTCCACTGGGGAGGTTAGTTCTGACTCCACTGGGGAGGTTAGTTCTGACTCCACAGGGGAGGTTAGGTTTGACTTCACTGGGGAGGTTAGTTCTGACTCCACTGGGGAGGTTAGGTCTGACTCCACTGGGGAGGTTAGGTCTGACTCCACCGGGAGGTTAGTTCTGACTCCACTGGGAGGTTAGGTTTGACTCCACTGGGGAGGTTAGTTCTGACTCCACTGGGGAGATTAGGTCTGACTCCACTGGGAGGTTAGGTTTGACTCCACTGGGGAGGTTAGTTCTGACTCCACTGGGGAGGTTAGGTCTGACTCCACTGGGAGGTTAGGTGTGCCTCCACTGGGGAGGTTAGGTCTGACTCCACTGGGGAGGTTAGGTCTGACTCCACTGGGGAGGTTAGGTTTGACTCCACTAGGGAGGTTAGGTTTGACTCCACTGGGGAGGGTAGGTTTGACTCCACTGGGGAGATTGACTCCACTGGGGAGGTTAGGTTTGACTCCACTGGGGAGGTTAGGTTTGACTCCACTGGGGAGGTTAGGTTTGACTCCACTGGGGAGGTTAGGTCTGACTCCACTGGGGAGGTTAGGTCTGACTCCACTGGGGAGGTTAGGTCTGACTCCACTGGGGAGGTTAGGTCTGACTCCACTGGGGAGGTTAGGTTTGACTCCACTGGGGAGGTTAGGTTTGACTCCACTGGGGAGGTTAGGTCTGACTCCACTGGGGAGGTTAGGTTTGACTCCACTGGGGAGGTTAGGTCTGACTCCACTGGGGAGGTTAGGTCTGACTCCACTGGGGAGGTTAGGTCTGACTCCACTGGGGAGGTTAGGTCTGACTCCACTGGGGAGGTTAGTTCTGACTCCACAGGGGAGGTTAGGTTTGACTCCACTGGGGAGGTTAGGTCTGACTCCACTGGGGAGGTTAGGTCTGACTCCACTGGGGAGGTTAGGTCTGACTCCACTGGGGAGGTTAGTTCTGACTCCACTGGGAGGTTAGGTTTGACTCCACTGGGGAGGTTAGTTCTGACTCCACTGGGGAGGTTAGGTCTGACTCCACTGGGAGGTTAGGTTTGACTCCACTGGGGAGGTTAGTTCTGACTCCACTGGGGAGGTTAGGTCTGACTCCACTGGGAGGTTAGGTCTGACTCCACTGGGGAGATTAGGTCTGACTCCACTGGGGAGGTTAGGTCTGACTCCACTGGGGAGGTTAGGTCTGACTCCACTGGGGAGGTTAGGTCTGACTCCACTGGGGAGGTTAGGTCTGACTCCACTGGGGAGGTTAGTTCTGACTCCACAGGGGAGGTTAGGTTTGACTCCACTGGGGAGGTTAGTTCTGACTCCACTGGGAGGTTAGGTCTGACTCCACTGGGGAGATTAGGTCTGACTCCACTGGGGAGGTTAGGTCTGACTCCACTGGGGAGGTTAGGTTTGACTCCACTGGGGAGGTTAGTTCTGACTCCACTGGGGAGGTTAGGTCTGACTCCACTGGGGAGGTTAGGTCTGACTCCACTGGGGAGGTTAGGTCTGACTCCACTGGGGAGGTTAGTTCTGACTCCACTGGGGAGGTTAGTTTGACTCCACTGGGGAGGTTAGGTCTGACTCCACTGGGGAGGTTAGGTCTGACTCCACTGGGGAGGTTAGTTCTGACTCCACAGGGGAGGTTAGGTTTGACTCCACTGGGGAGGTTAGTTCTGACTCCACTGGGGAGGTTAGGTCTGACTCCACTGGGGAGGTTAGGTCTGACTCCACTGGGGAGGTTAGTTCTGACTCCACTGGGAGGTTAGGTTTGACTCCACTGGGGAGGTTAGGTCTGACTCCACTGGGGAGGTTAGGTCTGACTCCACTGGGAGGTTAGGTTTGACTCCACTGGGGAGGTTAGTTCTGACTCCACTGGGGAGGTTAGGTCTGACTCCACTGGGGAGGTTAGGTCTGACTCCACTGGGGAGGTTAGGTCTGACTCCACTGGGGAGGTTAGGTCTGACTCCACTGGGGAGGTTAGGTTTGACTCCACTGGGGAGGTTAGGTTTGACTCCACTGGGGAGGTTAGGTTTGACTCCACTGGGGAGGTTATTGACTCCACTGGGGAGGTTAGGTTTGACTCCACTGGGGAGGTTAGGTCTGACTCCACTGGGGAGGTTAGGTTTGACTCCACTGGGGAGGTTAGGTCTGACTCCACTGGGGAGGTTAGGTCTGACTCCACTGGGGAGGTTAGGTCTGACTCCACTGGGGAGGTTAGGTCTGACTCCACTGGGGAGGTTAGGTCTGACTCCACTGGGGAGGTTAGGTCTGACTCCACTGGGGAGGTTAGGTCTGACTCCACTGGGGAGGTTAGGTTTGACTCCACTGGGGAGGTTAGGTCTGACTCCACTGGGGAGGTTAGGTCTGACTCCACTGGGGAGGTTAGGTCTGACTCCACTGGGGAGGTTAGGTCTGACTCCACTGGGGAGGTTAGGTCTGACTCCACTGGGGAGGTTAGGTTTGACTCCACTGGGGAGGTTAGTTCTGACTCCACTGGGGAGGTTAGGTCTGACTCCACTGGGGAGGTTAGGTCTGACTCCACTGGGGAGGTTAGTTCTGACTCCACTGGGAGGTTAGGTTTGACTCCACTGGGGAGGTTAGTTCTGACTCCACTGGGGAGGTTAGGTCTGACTCCACTGGGAGGTTAGGTTTGACTCCACTGGGGAGGTTAGTTCTGACTCCACTGGGGAGGTTAGGTCTGACTCCACTGGGGAGGTTAGGTCTGACTCCACTGGGGAGGTTAGGTCTGACTCCACTGGGGAGGTTAGGTCTGACTCCACTGGGGAGGTTAGGTTTGACTCCACTGGGGAGGTTAGGTTTGACTCCACTGGGGAGGTTAGGTTTGACTCCACTGGGGAGGTTGACTCCACTGGGGAGGTTAGGTTTGACTCCACTGGGGAGGTTAGGTTTGACTCCACTGGGGAGGTTAGGTTGACTCCACTGGGGAGGTTAGGTCTGACTCCACTGGGGAGGTTAGGTCTGACTCCACTGGGGAGGTTAGGTCTGACTCCACTGGGGAGGTTAGGTCTGACTCCACTGGGGAGGTTAGGTTTGACTCCACTGGGGAGGTTAGGTTTGACTCCACTGGGGAGGTTAGGTCTGACTCCACTGGGGAGGTTAGGTTTGACTCCACTGGGGAGGTTAGGTCTGACTCCACTGGGGAGGTTAGGTCTGACTCCACTGGGGAGGTTAGGTCTGACTCCACTGGGGAGGTTAGGTCTGACTCCACTGGGGAGGTTAGGTCTGACTCCACTGGGGAGGTTAGTTCTGACTCCACTGGGGAGGTTAGGTCTGACTCCACTGGGGAGGTTAGGTCTGACTCCACTGGGGAGGTTAGTTCTGACTCCACTGGGAGGTTAGGTTTGACTCCACTGGGGAGGTTAGTTCTGACTCCACTGGGGAGGTTAGGTCTGACTCCACTGGGGAGGTTAGGTCTGACTCCACTGGGAGGTTAGTTCTGACTCCACTGGGAGGTTAGGTTTGGACTCCACTGGGGAGGTTAGTTCTGACTCCACTGGGGAGGTTAGGTCTGACTCCACTGGGAGGTTAGGTTTGACTCCACTGGGGAGGTTAGTTCTGACTCCACTGGGGAGGTTAGGTCTGACTCCACTGGGAGATTAGGTCTGACTCCACTGGGGAGGTTAGGTCTGACTCCACTGGGGAGGTTAGGTTTGACTCCACTGGGGAGGTTAGTTCTGACTCCACTGGGGAGGTTAGGTCTGACTCCACTGGGGAGGTTAGGTCTGACTCCACTGGGGAGGTTAGGTCTGACTCCACTGGGAGGTTAGTTCTGACTCCACTGGGGAGGTTAGGTCTGACTCCACTGGGGAGGTTAGGTCTGACTCCACTGGGAGGTTAGGTCTGACTCCACTGGGGAGGTTAGGTTGACTCCACTGGGGAGGTTAGTTCTGACTCCACTGGGGAGGTTAGGTCTGACTCCACTGGGGAGGTTAGGTCTGACTCCACTGGGGAGGTTAGGTCTGACTCCACTGGGGAGGTTAGTTCTGACTCCACTGGGGAGGTTAGGTCTGACTCCACTGGGAGGTTAGGTCTGACTCCACTGGGGAGGTTAGGTCTGACTCCACTGGGGAGGTTAGGTTTGACTCCACTGGGGAGGTTAGTTTGACTCCACTGGGGAGGTTAGGTTCTGACTCCACTGGGGAGGTTAGGTCTGACTCCACTGGGAGGTTAGGTCTGACTCCACTGGGAGGTTAGGTCTGACTCCACTGGGGAGGTTAGGTTTGACTCCACTGGGGAGGTTAGGTCTGACTCCACTGGGGAGGTTAGGTCTGACTCCACTGGGGAGGTTAGTTCTGACTCCACTGGGGAGGTTAGGTCTGACTCCACTGGGGAGGTTAGGTCTGACTCCACTGGGGAGGTTAGGTCTGACTCCACTGGGGAGGTTAGGTCTGACTCCACTGGGGAGGTTAGGTCTGACTCCACTGGGGAGGTTAGGTCTGACTCCACTGGGGAGGTTAGGTCTGACTCCACTGGGGAGGTTAGGTCTGACTCCACTGGGGAGGTTAGTTCTGACTCCACTGGGAGGTTAGGTCTGACTCCACTGGGGAGGTTAGTTCTGACTCCACTGGGGAGGTTAGTTCTAACCCACTGGGGGGGTTAGGTCTGACTCCACTGGGGAGGTTAGGTCTGACTCCACTGGGAGGTTAGGTCTGACTCCACTGGGGAGGTTAGGTCTGACTCCACTGGGAGGTTAGTTCTGACTCCACTGGGGAGGTTAGGTCTGACTCCACTGGGGAGGTTAGGTCTGACTCCACTGGGGAGGTTAGTTCTGACTCCACTGGGAGGTTAGGTTTGACTCCACTGGGGAGGTTAGGTCTGACTCCACTGGGGAGGTTAGGTCTGACTCCACTGGGGAGGTTAGTTCTGACTCCACTGGGGAGGTTAGGTTTGACTCCACTGGGGAGGTTAGGTCTGACTCCACTGGGGAGGTTAGGTCTGACTCCACTGGGGAGGTTAGGTCTGACTCCACTGGGGAGGTTAGTTCTGACTCCACAGGGGAGGTTAGGTTTGACTCCACTGGGGAGGTTAGTTCTGACTCCACTGGGGAGGTTAGGTCTGACTCCACTGGGGAGGTTAGTTTGACTCCACTGGGGAGGTTAGTTCTGACTCCACTGGGGAGGTTAGGTCTGACTCCACTGGGAGGTTAGGTCTGACTCCACTGGGGAGGTTAGGTCTGACTCCACTGGGGAGGTTAGGTCTGACTCCACTGGGGAGGTTAGGTTTGACTCCACTGGGGAGGTTAGGTTTGACTCCACTGGGGAGGTTAGGTTTGACTCCACTGGGGAGGTTGACTCCACTGGGAGGTTAGGTTTGACTCCACTGGGGAGGTTAGGTTTGACTCCACTGGGGAGGTTAGGTTTGACTCCACTGGGGAGGTTAGGTCTGACTCCACTGGGGAGGTTAGGTCTGACTCCACTGGGGAGGTTAGGTCTGACTCCACTGGGGAGGTTAGGTCTGACTCCACTGGGGAGGTTAGGTTTGACTCCACTGGGGAGGTTAGGTTTGACTCCACTGGGGAGGTTAGGTCTGACTCCACTGGGGAGGTTAGGTTTGACTCCACTGGGAGGTTAGGTCTGACTCCACTGGGAGGTTAGGTCTGACTCCACTGGGAGGTTAGGTCTGACTCCACTGGGGAGGTTAGGTCTGACTCCACTGGGGAGGTTAGTTCTGACTCCACTGGGGAGGTTAGGTCTGACTCCACTGGGGAGGTTAGGTCTGACTCCACTGGGGAGGTTAGGTCTGACTCCACTGGGGAGGTTAGGTCTGACTCCACTGGGAGGTTAGGTTTGACTCCACTGGGGAGGTTAGTTCTGACTCCACTGGGGAGGTTAGGTCTGACTCCACTGGGGAGGTTAGGTCTGACTCCACTGGGGAGGTTAGTTCTGACTCCACTGGGAGGTTAGGTTTGACTCCACTGGGGAGGTTAGTCTGACTCCACTGGGGAGGTTAGGTCTGACTCCACTGGAGGTTAGGTTTGACTCCACTGGGGAGGTTAGTTCTGACTCCACTGGGGAGGTTAGGTCTGACTCCACTGGGAGGTTAGGTCTGACTCCACTGGGGAGGTTAGGTCTGACTCCACTGGGGAGGTTAGGTTTGACTCCACTGGGGAGGTTAGTTCTGACTCCACTGGGGAGGTTAGTTCTGACTCCACTGGGGAGGTTAGGTCTGACTCCACTGGGGAGGTTAGGTCTGACTCCACTGGGAGGTTAGGTTCTGACTCCACTGGGGAGGTTAGGTTTGACTCCACTGGGGAGGTTAGGTCTGACTCCACTAGGGAGGTTAGGTCTGACTCCACTGGGGAGGTTAGGTCTGACTCCACTGGGGAGGTTAGGTCTGACTCCACTGGGGAGGTTAGGTTTGACTCCACTGGGGAGGTTAGGTTTGACTCCACTGGGAGGTTAGGTCTGACTCCACTGGGAGGTTAGGTCTGACTCCACTGGGGAGATTAGGTCTGACTCCACTGGGGAGGTTAGGTTTGACTCCACTGGGGAGGTTAGTTCTGACTCCACTGGGGAGGTTAGTTCTGACTCCACTGGGGAGGTTAGGTCTGACTCCACTAGGGAGGTTAGGTCTGACTCCACTGGGAGGTTAGGTCTGACTCCACAGGGGAGGTTAGGTTTGACTCCACTGGGGAGGTTAGGTCTGACTCCACTGGGGAGGTTAGTTCTGACTCCACTGGGGAGGTTAGGTCTGACTCCACTGGGGAGGTTAGGTTTGACTCCACTGGGGAGGTTAGTTCTGACTCCACTGGGGAGGTTAGGTCTGACTCCACTGGGGAGGTTAGGTCTGACTCCACGGGAGGTTAGTTCTGACTCCACTGGGAGGTTAGGTTTGACTCCACTGGGGAGGTTAGTTCTGACTCCACTGGGAGGTTAGGTCTGACTCCACTGGGGAGGTTAGGTTTGACTCCACTGGGGAGGTTAGTTCTGACTCCACTGGGGAGGTTAGGTCTGAATCCACTGGGAGATTAGGTGTGCCTCCACTGGGGAGATTAGGTCTGACTCCACTGGGGAGGTTAGGTCTGACTCCACTGGGGAGGTTAGGTTTGACTCCACTAGGGAGGTTAGGTTTGACTCCACTGGGGAGGGTAGGTTTGACTCCACTGGGGAGGTTTGACTCCACTGGGGAGGTTAGGTTGACTCCACTGGGGAGGTTAGGTTTGACTCCACTGGGGAGGTTAGGTTTGACTCCACTGGGGAGGTTAGGTCTGACTCCACTGGGGAGGTTAGGTTTGACTCCACTGGGGAGGTTAGGTTTGACTCCACTGGGGAGGTTAGGTTGACTCCACTGGGGAGGTTAGGTTTGACTCCACTGGGGAGGTTAGGTCTGACTCCACTGGGGAGGTTAGGTCTGACTCCACTGGGGAGGTTAGTTCTGACTCCACTGGGGAGGTTAGGTCTGACTCCACTGGGGAGGTTAGTTCTGACTCCACTGGGGAGGTTAGGTCTGACTCCACTGGGGAGTTAGGTTCTGACTCCACTGGGGAGGTTAGGTCTGACTCCACTGGGGAGGTTAGTTCTGACTCCACTGGGAGGTTAGGTTTGACTCCACTGGGGAGGTTAGGTCTGACTCCACTGGGGAGGTTAGTCTGACTCCACTGGGAGGTTAGGTTCTGACTCCACTGGGAGGTTAGGTTGACTCCACTGGGGAGGTTAGTTCTGACTCCACTGGGAGGTTAGGTCTGACTCCACTGGGGATTTAGGTTTGACTCCACTGGGGAGGTTAGTTCTGACTCCACTGGGGAGGTTAGGTCTGACTCCACTGGGAGGTTAGGTCTGACTCCACTGGGGAGGTTAGTTCTGACTCCACAGGGGAGGTTAGGTTTGACTCCACTGGGGAGGTTAGTTCTGACTCCACTGGGGAGGTTAGTTCTGACTCCACTGGGGAGGTTAGGTCTGACTCCACTGGGAGGTTAGGTCTGACTCCACTGGGAGGTTAGGTCTGACTCCACTGGGAGGTTAGTTGACTCCACTGGGGTTAGGTCTTGACTCCACTGGGAGGTTAGGTCTGACTCCACTGGGAGGTTAGGTCTGACTCCACTGGGAGGTTAGTTCTGACTCCACTGGGGAGGTTAGGTCTGACTCCACTGGGAGGTTAGGTCTGACTCCACTGGGGAGGTTAGGTGGACTCCACTGGGGGTGACTCCACTGGGGAGGTTAGGTCTGACTCCACTGGGAGGTTAGGTCTGACTCCACTGGGAGGTTAGGTCTGACTCCACTGGGGAGGTTAGGTCTGACTCCACTGGGAGGTTAGGTCTGACTCCACTGGGAGATTAGGGTTGACTCCACTGGGGAGGTTAGTTCTGACTCCACTGGGGAGGTTAGGTCTGACTCCACTGGGAGGTTAGGTCTGACTCCACTGGGGGTTAGTTCTGACTCCACTGGGGAGGTTAGGTCTGACTCCACTGGGGAGGTTAGGTGACTCCACTGGGGAGGTTAGTTCTGACTCCACTGGGGAGGTTAGGTTTGACTCCACTGGGGAGGTTAGTTCTGACTCCACTGGGAGGTTAGTTCTGACTCCACTGGGGAGGTTAGGTCTGACTCCACTGGGAGGTTAGTTCTGACTCCACTGGGAGGTTAGGTCTGACTCCACTGGGAAGTTAGGTTGACTCCACTGGGGAGGTTAGGTTTGACTCCACTGGGGAGGTAGGTTTGACTCCACTGGGGAAGTTACCACTGGGGAGGTTAGGTTTGACTCCACTGGGGAGGTTAGGTTGACTCCACTGGGAGGTTAGGTTTGACTCCACTGGGGAGGTTAGGTCTGACTCCACTGGGAGGTTAGGTCTGACTCCACTGGGGAGGTTAGGTTTGACTCCACTGGGGAGGTTAGGTTTGACTCCACTGGGAGATTACTCCACTGGGGAGGTTAGGTTTGACTCCACTGGGAGGTTAGGTCTGACTCCACTGGGAGGTTAGGTCTGACTCCACTGGGGAGGTTAGGTTTGACTCCACTGGGGAGGTTAGGTTTGACTCCACTGGGGAGGTTAGGTTTGACTCCACTGGGGAGGTACTCCACTGGGGAGGTTAGGTTTGACTCCACTGGGGAGGTTAGGTTTGACTCCACTGGGGAGGTTAGGTTGACTCCACTGGGGAGGTTAGGTGTGACTCCACTGGGAGGTTAGGTGTGACTCCACTGGGGAGGTTGGTGTGACTCCACTGGGGAGGTTAGGTCTGACTCCACTGGGGAGGTTAGGTTTGACTCCACTGGGAGGTTAGGTTTGACTCCACTGGGGAGGTTAGGTCTGACTCCACTGGGGAGGTTAGGTTTGACTCCACTGGGAGGTTAGGTCTGACTCCACTGGTAGATTAGGGTTGACTCCACTGGGGAGGTTAGTTCTGACTCCACTGGGGAGGTTAGGTCTGACTCCACTGGGGAGGTTAGGTCTGACTCCACTGGGGAGGTTAGGTCTGACTCCACTGGGAGGTTAGGTCTGACTCCACTGGGGAGGTTAGTTCTGACTCCACTGGGGAGGTTAGTTTGACTCCACTGGGAGGTTAGGTTTGACTCCACTGGGGAGGTTAGGTCTGACTCCACTGGGAGGTTAGGTCTGACTCCACTGGGAGGTTAGTTCTGACTCCACTGGGAGGTTAGGTTTGACTCCACTGGGGAGGTTAGTTCTGACTCCACTGGGAGATTAGGTCTGACTCCACTGGGGATTAGGTCTGACTCCACTGGGGAGGTTAGGTCTGACTCCACTGGGGAGGTTAGGTCTGACTCCACTGGGGAGGTTAGGTCTGACTCCACTGGGGGGTTAGTTCTGACTCCACAGGGGAGGGTAGGTTTGATTCCACTGGGGAGGTTAGGTTTGACTCCACTGGGGAGGTTAGGTCTGACTCCACTGGGAGGTTAGGTTTGACTCCACTGGGGAGGTTAGTTCTGACTCCACTGGGGAGGTTAGGTCTGACTCCACTGGGAGATTAGTCTGACTCCACTGGGGAGTTAGGTCTGACTCCACTGGGGAGGTTAGGTCTGACTCCACTGGGGAGGTTAGGTCTGACTCCACTGGGGAGGTTAGGTCTGACTCCACTGGGGAGGTTAGGTCTGACTCCACTGGGGAGGTTAGGTTCTGACTCCACTGGGAGGTTAGGTTTGACTCCACTGGGGAGGTTAGTTCTGACTCCACTGGGGAGGTTGGTCTGACTCCACTGGGGAGGT
>NW_022264111.1:0-34997 GCF_002021735.2 Oncorhynchus kisutch | reverse complement strand
TTCTGTCATAATAAATAGAGACAGTAGATCTAGCTGGTCTGTCATAAATAATAGAGACAGTAGATCTAGCTGGTCTGTCATATTATAAGAAGACAGTAGATCTAGCTGGTCTGTCATAATATAATAGAGACAGTAGATCTAGCTGGTCTGTCATAATATAATAGAGAACAGTAGATCTAGCTGGTCTGTCATAATATATATAGAGACAGTAGATCTAGCTGGTCTGTCATAATATAATAGAGACAGTAGATCTAGCTGGTCTGTCATAATATAATAGAGACAGTAGATCTAGCTGGTCTGTCATATATAATAGAGACAGTAGATCTAGCTGGTCTGTCATAATATAATAGAGACAGTAGATCTAGCTGGTTTTATTAATAGACAGTAGATCTAGCTGGTCTGTCATAATATAATAGAGACAGTAGATCTAGCTGGTCTGTCAATATAATAGAGACAGTAGATCTAGCTGGTCTGTCATAATATAATAGAGACAGTAGATCTAGCTGGTCTGTCATAATATAATAGAGACAGTAGATCTAGCTGGTCTGTCATAATATAATAGAGACAGTAGATCTAGCTGGTCTGTCATAATATAATAGAGACAGTAGATCTAGCTGGTCTGTCATAATATAATAGAGACAGTAGATCTAGCTGGTCTGTCATAATATAATAGAGACAGTAGATCTAGCTGGTCTGTCATAATATAATAGAGACAGTAGATCTAGCTGGTCTGTCATAATATAATAGAGACAGTAGATCTAGCTGGTCTGTCATAATATAATAGAGACAGTAGATCTAGCTGGTCTGTCATAATATAATAGAGACAGTAGATCTAGCTGGTCTGTCATAATATAATAGAGACAGTAGATCTAGCTGGTCTGTCATAATATAATAGAGACAGTAGATCTAGCTGGTCTGTCATAATATAATAGAGACAGTAGATCTAGCTGGTCTGTCATAATATAATAGAGACAGTAGATCTAGCTGGTCTGTCATATATAATAGAGACAGTAGATCTAGCTGGTCTGTCATTATAAATAGAGACAGTAGATCTAGCTGGTCTGTCATAATATAATAGAGACAGTAGATCTAGCTGGTCTGTCATAATATAATAGAGACAGTAGATCTAGCTGGTCTGTCATAATATAATAGAGACAGTAGATCTAGCTGGTCTGTCATAATATAATAGAGACAGTAGATCTAGCTGGTCTGTCATAATATAATAGAGACAGTAGATCTAGCTGGTCTGTCATAATATAATAGAGACAGTAGATCTAGCTGGTCTGTCATAAATAATAGAGACAGTAGATCTAGCTGGTCTGTCATAATATAATAGAGACAGTAGATCTAGCTGGTCTGTCATAATATAATAGAGACAGTAGATCTAGCTGGTCTGTCATAATATAATAGAGACAGTAGATCTAGCTGGTCTGTCATAATATATAGAGACAGTATCTAGCTGGTCTGTCATAATATAATAGAGACAGTAGATCTAGCTGGTCTGTCATAATATAATAGAGACAGTAGATCTAGCTGGTCTGTCATAATATAATAGAGACAGTAGATCTAGCTGGTCTGTCATAATATAATAGAGACAGTAGATCTAGCTGTCTGTCATAATATAATAGAGACAGTAGATCTAGCTGGTCTGTCATAATATAATAGAGACAGTAGATCTAGCTGGTCTGTCATAATATAATAGAGACAGTAGATCTAGCTGGTCTGTCATAATATAATAGAGACAGTAGATCTAGCTGGTCTGTCATAATATAATAGAGACAGTAGATCTAGCTGGTCTGTCATAATATAAAGACACAGTAGATCTAGCTGGTCTGTCATAATATAATAGAGACAGTAGATCTAGCTGGTCTGTCATAATATAATAGAGACAGTAGATCTAGCTGGTCTGTCATAATATAATAGAGACAGTAGATCTAGCTGGTCTGTCATAATATTAATAGAGACAGTAGATCTAGCTGGTCTGATAATATAATAGAGACAGTAGATCTAGCTGGTCTGTCATAATATAATAGAGACAGTAGATCTAGCTGGTCTGTCATAATATATAGAGACAGTAGATCTAGCTGGTCTGTCATAATATAATAGAGACAGTAGATCTAGCTGGTCTGTCATAATATATAGAGACAGTAGATCTAGCTGGTCTGTCAATATAATAGAGACAGTAGATCTAGCTGGTCTGTCATAATATAATAGAGACAGTAGATCTAGCTGGTCTGTCATAATATAATAGAGACAGTAGATCTAGCTGGTCTGTCATAATATAATAGAGACAGTAGATCTAGCTGGTCTGTCATAATATAATAGAGACAGTAGATCTAGCTGGTCTGTCATATATAAGAGACAGTAGATCTAGCTGGTCTGTCATAATATAATAGAGACAGTAGATCTAGCTGGTCTGTCATAATATAATAGAGACAGTAGATCTAGCTGGTCTGTCATATATAATAGAGACAGTAGATCTAGCTGGTCTGTCATAATATAATAGAGACAGTAGATCTAGCTGGTCTGTCATAATATAATAGAGACAGTAGATCTAGCTGGTCTGTCATAATATAATAGAGACAGTAGATCTAGCTGGTCTGTCATAATATAATAGAGACAGTAGATCTAGCTGGTCTGTCATAATATAATAGAGACAGTAGATCTAGCTGGTCTGTCATAATATAATAGAGACAGTAGATCTAGCTGGTCTGTCATAATATAATAGAGACAGTAGATCTAGCTGGTCTGTCATAATATAATAGAGACAGTAGATCTAGCTGGTCTGTCATAATATAATAGAGACAGTAGATCTAGCTGGTCTGTCATAATATAATAGAGACAGTAGATCTAGCTGGTCTGTCATAATATAATAGAGACAGTAGATCTAGCTGGTCTGTCATAATATAATAGAGACAGTAGATCTAGCTGGTCTGTCATAATATAATAGAGACAGTAGATCTAGCTGGTCTGTCATAATATAATAGAGACAGTAGATCTAGCTGGTCTGTCATAATATAAAGAGACAGTAGATCTAGCTGGTCTGTCATAATATAATAGAGACAGTAGATCTAGCTGGTCTGTCATAATATAATAGAGACAGTAGATCTAGCTGGTCTGTCATAATATAATAGAGACAGTAGATCTAGCTGGTCTGTCATAATATAATAGAGACAGTAGATCTAGCTGGTCTGTCATAATATAATAGAGACAGTAGATCTAGCTGGTCTGTCATAATATAATAGAGACAGTAGATCTAGCTGGTCTGTCATAATATAATAGAGACAGTAGATCTAGCTGGTCTGTCATAATATATAGAGACAGTAGATCTAGCTGGTCTGTCATAATATAATAGAGACAGTAGATCTAGCTGGTCTGTCATAATATAATAGAGACAGTAGATCTAGCTGGTCTGTCATATATAATAGACAGTAGATCTAGCTGGTCTGTCATAATATAATAGAGACAGTAGATCTAGCTGGTCTGTCATAATATAATAGAGACAGTAGATCTAGCTGGTCTGTCATAATATAATAGAGACAGTAGATCTAGCTGGTCTGTCATAATATATAGAGACAGTAGATCTAGCTGGTCTGTCATAATATAATAGAGACAGTAGATCTAGCTGGTCTGTCATAATATAATAGAGACAGTAGATCTAGCTGGTCTGTCATAATATAATAGAGACAGTAGATCTAGCTGGTCTGTCATAATATAATAGAGACAGTAGATCTAGCTGGTCTGTCATAATATAATAGAGACAGTAGATCTAGCTGGTCTGTCATAATATAATAGAGACAGTAGATCTAGCTGGTCTGTCATAATATAAAAGAGACAGTAGATCTAGCTGGTCTGTCATAATATAATAGAGACAGTAGATCTAGCTGGTCTGTCATAATATAATAGAGACAGTAGATCTAGCTGGTCTGTCATAATATAATAGAGACAGTAGATCTAGCTGGTCTGTCATAATATAATAGAGACAGTAGATCTAGCTGGTCTGTCATAATATAATAGAGACAGTAGATCTAGCTGGTCTGTCATAATATAATAGAGACAGTAGATCTAGCTGGTCTGTCATAATATAATAGAGACAGTAGATCTAGCTGGTCTGTCATAATATAATAGAGACAGTAGATCTAGCTGGTCTGTCATAATATAATAGAGACAGTAGATCTAGCTGGTCTGTCATAATATAATAGAGACAGTAGATCTAGCTGGTCTGTCATAATATAATAGAGACAGTAGATCTAGCTGGTCTGTCATAATATAATAGAGACAGTAGATCTAGCTGGTCTGTCATAATATAATAGAGACAGTAGATCTAGCTGGTCTGTCATAATATAATAGAGACAGTAGATCTAGCTGGTCTGTCATAATATAATAGAGACAGTAGATCTAGCTGGTCTGTCATAATATATAGAGACAGTAGATCTAGCTGGTCTGTCATAATATAATAGAGACAGTAGATCTAGCTGGTCTGTCATAATATAATAGAGACAGTAGATCTAGCTGGTCTGTCATAATATAATAGAGACAGTAGATCTAGCTGGTCTGTCATAATATATAGAGACAGTAGATCTAGCTGGTCTGTCATAATATAATAGAGACAGTAGATCTAGCTGGTCTGTCATAATATAATAGAGACAGTAGATCTAGCTGGTCTGTCATAATATAATAGAGACAGTAGATCTAGCTGGTCTGTCATAATATAAGAGACAGTAGATCTAGCTGGTCTGTCATAATATAATAGACACAGTAGATCTAGCTGGTCTGTCATAATATAAGAGACAGTAGATCTAGCTGGTCTGTCATAATATAATAGAGACAGTAGATCTAGCTGGTCTGTCATAATATAATAGAGACAGTAGATCTAGCTGGTCTGTCATAATATATAGAGACAGTAGATCTAGCTGGTCTGTCATAATATAATAGAGACAGTAGATCTAGCTGGTCTGTCATAATATAATAGAGACAGTAGATCTAGCTGGTCTGTCATAATATAATAGAGACAGTAGATCTAGCTGGTCTGTCATAATATAATAGAGACAGTAGATCTAGCTGGTCTGTCATAATATAATAGAGACAGTAGATCTAGCTGGTCTGTCATAATATAATAGAGACAGTAGATATAGCTGGTCTGTCATAATATAATAGAGACAGTAGATCTAGCTGGTCTGTCATAATATAATAGAGACAGTAGATCTAGCTGGTCTGTCATAATATAATAGAGACAGTAGATCAAGCTGTATCTGTCTAAATAATAATAGTAAGTAGACTAGTGAGCCTTGTCTGTCATAGTAGATATAGAGACTAGTAGATACTAGCTTTTCTGTCATAATATGTAGAGGACAGTAGATCTAGCTGTGCTGTCATATATATTAGAGAGACACTGTAGAATCTAGTTGGTCTGTCATAATATATAGAGGGACAGTAGATCTAGCGGTCTGTTCATTAAGTATAATAGATACAGTAAGTCTAGCTGGTCTGTCATAATATAATAGAGACAGCTAGATATAGCTGGTCTGTCATATATAATAGAGACAGTAGATCTAGCTGGTCTGTCATAATATAATAGAGACAGTAGATCTAGCTGGTCTGTCATAATATTAGAGACAGTAGATCTAGCTGGTCTGTCATAATATAGAGACAGTAGATCTAGCTGGTCTGTCATAATATATTAGAGACAGTAGATCTAGCTGGTCTGTCATAATATAATAGAGACAGTAGATCTAGCTGGTCTGTCATAATATAATAGAGACAGTAGATCTAGCTGGTCTGTCATAATATAATAGACAGTAGATCTAGCTGGTCTGTCATAATATAATAGAGACAGTAGATCTAGCTGGTCTGTCATAATATAATAGAGACAGTAGATCTAGCTGGTCTGTCATAATATAGAAGAGACAGTAGATCTAGCTGGTCTGTCATAATATAATAGAGACAGTAGATCTAGCTGGTCTGTCATAATATAATAGAGACAGTAGATCTAGCTGGTCTGTCATAATATAATAGAGTACAGTAGATCTAGCTGGTCTGTCATATATAATAGAGACAGTAGATCTAGCTGGTCTGTCATAATATAATAGAGACAGTAGATCTAGCTGGTCTGTCATAATATAATAGAGACAGTAGATCTAGCTGGTCTGTCATAATATAATAGAGACAGTAGATCTAGCTGGTCTGTCATAATATAATAGAGACAGTAGATCTAGCTGGTCTGTCATAATATAATAGAGACAGTAGATCTAGCTGGTCTGTCATAATATAGAAGAGACAGTAGATCTAGCTGGTCTGTCATAATATAATAGAGACAGTAGATCTAGCTGGTCTGTCATAATATAGAGACAGTAGATCTAGCTGGTCTGTCATAATATAATAGAGACAGTAGATCTAGCTGGTCTGTCATAATATAAAGAGACAGTAGATCTAGCTGGTCTGTCATAATATAAAGAGACAGTAGATCTAGCTGGTCTGTCATAATATAATAGAGACAGTAGATCTAGCTGGTCTGTCATAATATAATAGAGACAGTAGATCTAGCTGGTCTGTCATAATATAATAGATACAGTAGATATAGCTGGTCTGTCATAATATAATAGAGACAGTAGATCTAGCTGGTCTGTCATAATATAATAGAGACAGTAGATCTAGCTGGTCTGTCATAATATAATAGAGACAGTAGATCTAGCTGGTCTGTCATAATATAATAGAGACAGTAGATCTAGCTGGTCTGTCATAATATAATAGAGACAGTAGATCTAGCTGGTCTGTCATAATATAATAGAGACAGTAGATCTAGCTGGTCTGTCATAATATAATAGAGACAGTAGATCTAGCTGGTCTGTCATAATATAATAGAGACAGTAGATCTAGCTGGTCTGTCATAATATAATAGAGACAGTAGATCTAGCTGGTCTGTCATAATATAATAGAGACAGTAGATCTAGCTGTCTGTCATAATAAATAGAGACAGTAGATCTAGCTGGTCTGTCATAATATAATAAAGACAGTATATCTAGCTCGTCTGTCAAAATATGGTATAGGCAGTAGATCTAGCTTGTCTTTCGTAATACAATATAGACAGTAGATCTGTCTGGTCTGTCGTAATATAGTACAGACATTAGATCTAACTGGTCTGTATAATATAATAGAGACAGTAGTTCTAGCTTGTCTGTCATAATATATTAGAGAATGTAGATCTAGCTGGTCTGTCATAATATAGTAGAGACAGTAGATCAAGCTGTTCTGTCATAATATAATAGATACAGTAGATATAGCTTGTCTTTCATAGTAGAGTAGAGACTATAGATCTAGCTTTTCTGTCATAATATTGTAGAGACAGTAGATCTAGCTGGCTGTCATAATATAGAAGACACTGTAGATCTAGTTGGTCTGTCATAATATATTAGAGACAGTAGATCTAGCTGGTCTGTCATAATATAATAGATACAGTAGATCTAGCTGGTCTGTCAAAATATAGTAGAGACAGTAGACATAGCTGGTCTGTCATAATGTATTGTAAACAGTAGATCTAGCTGGTCTGAAATAATATAGTAGAGACAGTAGATCTAGCTTGTCTGTCATAATATAATAGAGAGAGTAGATCTCGCTGGTCTGTCATAATATACAAGAGACAGTAGATCTAGATGGTCTGTCATAATATAATAGCGATAGTAGATCTAGCTGGTCCGTCATAATATAGTAGAGACAGTATATCTTGCTGGTCTCTCATAATATAATAGAGAAAGTAGATATTGCTTGTCTGTCATAATATAGTAGAGACAGCAGATCTAGCTGCTCTTTCATAATATAGTAGAGAAGGTAGATCTAGCTGGTCTCGCATAATATAATAAAGACAGTATATCTAGCTCGTCTGTCAAAATATGGTATAGGCAGTAGATCTAGCTTGTCTTTCGTAATACAATATAGACAGTAGATCTGTCTGGTCTGTCGTAATATAGTACAGACATTAGATCTAACTGGTCTGTAATAATATAATAGAGACAGTAGTTCTAGCTTGTCTGTCATAATATATTAGAGAATGTAGATCTAGCTGGTCTGTCATAATATAGTAGAGACAGTAGATCAAGCTGTTCTGTCATAATATAATAGATACAGTAGATATAGCTTGTCTTTCATAGTAGAGTAGAGACTATAGATCTAGCTTTTCTGTCATAATATTGTAGAGACAGTAGATCTAGCTGGCTGTCATAATATAGAAGACACTGTAGATCTAGTTGGTCTGTCATAATATATTAGAGACAGTAGATCTAGCTGGTCTGTCATAATATAATAGATACAGTAGATCTAGCTGGTCTGTCAAAATATAGTAGAGACAGTAGACATAGCTGGTCTGTCATAATGTATTGTAAACAGTAGATCTAGCTGGTCTGAAATAATATAGTAGAGACAGTAGATCTAGCTTGTCTGTCATAATATAATAGAGAGAGTAGATCTCGCTGGTCTGTCATAATATACAAGAGACAGTAGATCTAGATGGTCTGTCATAATATAATAGCGATAGTAGATCTAGCTGGTCCGTCATAATATAGTAGAGACAGTATATCTTGCTGGTCTCTCATAATATAATAGAGACAGTAGATCTTGCTGTTCTGTCATAGTATAATAGATAGAGTAGATCTTGCTGTTCTGTCATAGTATAATAGAGACAGTAGATCTAGCTGGTCTGTCATAATATAGTAGAGACAGTAGATCTAGTTGGTCTGTCATAATATAATAGATACAGTAGAAATAGCTGGTCTGTCATAATATAATAGATACAGTAGATATAGCTGGTCTGTCATAGTATAATAGGGATAGTAGATCTCACTGGTCTGTCATAATATAGAAGAGACTGTAGATCTAGCTTTTCTGTCATAATATTGTAGAGACAGTAGATCTAGCTGGCTGTCATAATATAGAAGACACTGTAGATCTAGTTGGTCTGTCATAATATAATAGATACAGTATATCTAGTTGGTCTGTCATAATGTAGAAGAAACAGTAGATATAGCTGCTATGTCATAATATAATAGAAACAGTAGATGTATCTGGTCTGTCATAATATAATAGAGACTGTTGATCTAGCTGGTCTGTCATAATATAATAGGGACAGTAGTTCTAGCTGGTCTGTCATAATATAATAGATACAGTAGATCTAGCTGGTCTGTCATAATATAATAGATACAGTTGATCTATCTGGGCTGTCATGATATAATGGAGACAGTAGATCTAGCTGGTCTGTCATAATATAATAGAGACAGTAGATCTAGCTTGTCTGTGATAATATAATAGAGACAGTAGATCTAGCTGGTCTGTCATAATATAGTAGAGACAGTAGATCTAGCTGGTCTGTCAAAATATAATAGAGACAGTAGATCTAGCTGTTCTGGCATAATATAATAGATACAGTAAATCTAGCTGGTCTCTCATAATATAATAGAGAAAGTAGATATTGCTTGTCTGTCATAATATAGTAGAGACAGCAGATCTAGCTGCTCTTTCATAATATAGTAGAGAAGGTAGATCTAGCTGGTCTCGCATAATATAATAAAGACAGTATATCTAGCTCGTCTGTCAAAATATGGTATAGGCAGTAGATCTAGCTTGTCTTTCGTAATACAATATAGACAGTAGATCTGTCTGGTCTGTCGTAATATAGTACAGACATTAGATCTAACTGGTCTGTAATAATATAATAGAGACAGTAGTTCTAGCTTGTCTGTCATAATATATTAGAGAATGTAGATCTAGCTGGTCTGTCATAATATAGTAGAGACAGTAGATCAAGCTGTTCTGTCATAATATAATAGATACAGTAGATATAGCTTGTCTTTCATAGTAGAGTAGAGACTATAGATCTAGCTTTTCTGTCATAATATTGTAGAGACAGTAGATCTAGCTGGCTGTCATAATATAGAAGACACTGTAGATCTAGTTGGTCTGTCATAATATATTAGAGACAGTAGATCTAGCTGGTCTGTCATAATATAATAGATACAGTAGATCTAGCTGGTCTGTCAAAATATAGTAGAGACAGTAGACATAGCTGGTCTGTCATAATGTATTGTAAACAGTAGATCTAGCTGGTCTGAAATAATATAGTAGAGACAGTAGATCTAGCTTGTCTGTCATAATATAATAGAGAGAGTAGATCTCGCTGGTCTGTCATAATATACAAGAGACAGTAGATCTAGATGGTCTGTCATAATATAATAGCGATAGTAGATCTAGCTGGTCCGTCATAATATAGTAGAGACAGTATATCTTGCTGGTCTCTCATAATATAATAGAGAAAGTAGATATTGCTTGTCTGTCATAATATAGTAGAGACAGCAGATCTAGCTGCTCTTTCATAATATAGTAGAGAAGGTAGATCTAGCTGGTCTCGCATAATATAATAAAGACAGTATATCTAGCTCGTCTGTCAAAATATGGTATAGGCAGTAGATCTAGCTTGTCTTTCGTAATACAATATAGACAGTAGATCTGTCTGGTCTGTCGTAATATAGTACAGACATTAGATCTAACTGGTCTGTAATAATATAATAGAGACAGTAGTTCTAGCTTGTCTGTCATAATATATTAGAGAATGTAGATCTAGCTGGTCTGTCATAATATAGTAGAGACAGTAGATCAAGCTGTTCTGTCATAATATAATAGATACAGTAGATATAGCTTGTCTTTCATAGTAGAGTAGAGACTATAGATCTAGCTTTTCTGTCATAATATTGTAGAGACAGTAGATCTAGCTGGCTGTCATAATATAGAAGACACTGTAGATCTAGTTGGTCTGTCATAATATATTAGAGACAGTAGATCTAGCTGGTCTGTCATAATATAATAGATACAGTAGATCTAGCTGGTCTGTCAAAATATAGTAGAGACAGTAGACATAGCTGGTCTGTCATAATGTATTGTAAACAGTAGATCTAGCTGGTCTGAAATAATATAGTAGAGACAGTAGATCTAGCTTGTCTGTCATAATATAATAGAGAGAGTAGATCTCGCTGGTCTGTCATAATATACAAGAGACAGTAGATCTAGATGGTCTGTCATAATATAATAGCGATAGTAGATCTAGCTGGTCCGTCATAATATAGTAGAGACAGTATATCTTGCTGGTCTCTCATAATATAATAGAGACAGTAGATCTTGCTGTTCTGTCATAGTATAATAGATAGAGTAGATCTTGCTGTTCTGTCATAGTATAATAGAGACAGTAGATCTAGCTGGTCTGTCATAATATAGTAGAGACAGTAGATCTAGTTGGTCTGTCATAATATAATAGATACAGTAGAAATAGCTGGTCTGTCATAATATAATAGATACAGTAGATATAGCTGGTCTGTCATAGTATAATAGGGATAGTAGATCTCACTGGTCTGTCATAATATAGAAGAGACTGTAGATCTAGCTTTTCTGTCATAATATTGTAGAGACAGTAGATCTAGCTGGCTGTCATAATATAGAAGACACTGTAGATCTAGTTGGTCTGTCATAATATATTAGAGACAGTAGAACTAGCCGGTCTGTCATAATATAGAAGAGATAGTAGATCTAGCTGCTCTTTCATAATATAGTAGAGAAGGTAGATATAGCTGGTCTGTCATAATATAATAGAGACAGTAGATCTAGCTGGTCTTTCGTAATTTAGTAGAGAAAGCAGATCTAGCTGGTCTCGCATAATATAATAAAGACAGTATATCTAGCTCGTCTGTCAAAATATATTAGAGGCAGTAGATCTAGCTGGTCTGTCGTATTATAATAGAGACAGTAGATCTGGCTGGTCTGTTGTAATATAGTACAGACAGTAGATCTAGCTGGTCTGTCATAATTTAGTAGAGACAGTATATCTAACTGGTCTGTCATAATATAGTAGAGACAGTAGATCTAGCTGGTCTGTCATATAGAAGAGATAGTAGGTCTAGCTGCTCTTTCATAATATAGAGAGAAGGTAGATTTAGCTGGTCTGTCATAATATAATAGAGACAGTAGATCTAGCTAGTCTGTCATAATATAATAGATACAGTAGATCTAGCTGGTCTGGCATAATATAATAGAGACAGTAGATCTAGCTGGTCAGTCATAATATTGTAGAGACAGTAGATCTAGCTGGTCTCTCATAATATTATAGGGACATTAGGTCTTGCTGGTCTGTTAGAGACAGTAGTATAACTATCGGCCTATATCGAGTCTTCCATTCCTAGTGGGTGGGGTTATATCCTTCCTGTTTGGCCCTGTCCGGGGGGGTCCTCGGATGGGGCCACAGTGTCTCCTGACCCCTCCTGTCTCAGCCTCCAGTATTTATGCTGCAGTAGTTTATGTGTCGGGGGGCTGGGGTCAGTTTGTTATATCTGGAGTACTTCTCCTGTCCTATTCGGTGTCCTGTGTGAATCTAAGTGTGCGTTCTCTAATTCTCTCCTTCTCTCTTTCTTTCTCTCTCTCGGAGGACCTGAGCCCTAGGACCATGCCCCAGGACTACCTGACATGATGACTCCTTGCTGTCCCCAGTCCACCTGGCCATGCTGCTGTTCCAGTTTCAACTGACCTGAGCCCTAGGACCATGCCCCAGGACTACCTGACATGATGACTCCTTGCTGTCCCCAGTCCACCTGACTGTGCTGCTGCTCCAGTTTCAACTGTTCTGCCTTATTATTATTCGACCATGCTGGTCATTTATGAACATTTGAACATCTTGGCCATGTTCTGTTATAATCTCCATCCGGCACAGCCAGAAGAGGGCTGGCCACCCCTCATAGCCTGGTTCCTCTCTAGGTTTCTTCCTAGGTATTGGCCTTTCTAGGGAGTCTTTCCTAGCCACCGTGCTTCTACACCTGCATTGCTTGCTGTTTGGGGTTTTAGGCTGGGTTTCTGTACAGCACTTTGAGATATCAGCTGATGTACGAAGGGCTTTATAAATACATTTGACTTGATCCAAACTTTTTTTTTTGTTTGTCAATTTTTGTTAAATTACATAAATAGTACTGTTTCATTTCAGAGCCTGGATTTTTCCCCTGAGGCTAATATCCATAACATGTTGATATCAATTCATAAGTGGGCAAACGTTTAGGCTTCTACATTGTGAAATCATTACAATACTCCTACTACAATGTTAAAAAATTCTACATTGTGACATTAATTCATTGAAATCATGAAACAACTCAGGGGGAGTTTTCCCCCAGAAACCTCAATTTCCAGGTTGCTTATGAGTACATTTCACACTACTTTGGATTATAATTGTAAGGCTCATTTGAATGTCCTGCTTAATATAATGGTTGCTACAGTATTAAGAATTATGTGTAATTATTGAAGAACCGCGTTAATAACAGTTTCCATTTGGATGATGCTAATAAAGTTAAGATTGTTTTGTATTTCACCTTTATTTAACCAGGTAGGCCAGTCGAGAACAAGTTCTCATTTCCAACTGTGACCTGGCCAAGATAAAGCAGTGCAGTGCGACAAAAAAACAACAGTTACATAATCTTGGGATAAACAAACGTACGGTCAATAACACAATAGAAAGTCAATATACAATGTGTGCAAATGGAGTAAGGAGGTAAGGCAATAAATAGGCCATAGTAGCAAAGTAATTACAAATTAACACTGGAGTGATGGATGTGCAGATGATGATGTGCAAGTAGAAATACTGGTGTGCAAAATACCAAAAAAAGTAAATAAAAACATGGGGATGAGGTAGGTAGTTGGATGGGCTATTTACAGATGGGCTATGTACAGCTGCAGTGATTATTAAACTGCTCAGATAGCTGATGCCTAAAGTTAGTGAGGGAGAGTCTCTAGCTTCAGTGATTTTTGCAATTCGTTCCAGTCATTGGCAGCAGAGAACTGGAAGGAAAGGCGGCCAAAGTAGGTGTTGGCTTTGGGGATGACCAGTGAGATATACTTCCTGTAGCACGTGCTATGGGTGGGTGTTGCTATGGTGACCAGTGAGCTAAGTTAAGGTGGCGTAGCAAAGACTTATAGATGACCTGGAGCCAGTGGGTTTGGAGACAAAGATGTTGCGAGGGCCAGCCGACGAGAGCATACAGGTCGCAGTGGTGGGTGGTATATGGGGCTTTGGTGACAAAATGGATAGCACTGTGATAGACTGCGTCCAGTTTGCTGTGTAGAGTGTTGGAGGCTATTTTGAAAATGACATCACCGAAGTCAAGGATCGGTATGATAGTCAGTTTTACGAGGGTATGTTTGGCAGCGTGAGTGAAGGAGGCTTTGTTGCGAAATATGAAGCCGTTTTTTAAATTTAATTTTGGATTGTAAATGCTTAATATTAGTCTGAAAGGCGAGTCTAACCAGACACCTAGGTATTTATAGTTGTCCACATATTCTAAGTCAGAACCGTCCAGAGTAGTGATGCTGGACGGGTGGGTGCGGGCAGCGATCGGTTGAAGAGCATACATTTAATTGAACTAACTTTTTAGAGCAGTTGGAGGCCACGGAAGGAGTGTTGTATGGCATTGAAGCTCATTTGGAGGTTTGTTAACAGTGCCCAAAGAAGGGCCACATGTATACAGAATGGTGTCATCTGCATAAAGTTGGATCAAGGAATCACCCGCAGCAAGAGCAACATTGTTGGTATATACAGAGAAAAGAGTCAGCCAGAGATTTGAACCCTGTGGTACCCCCATAGAGACTGCCAGAGGTCCGGACAACAGGCAGTGATCTGTTTGTTAAATCCTCTTGGAACTCTGGGGGCGGTATTTCATTTTTGGATAAAAAACGTTCCCGTTTTAAACGCTATATTTTATCACGACAAGATGCTCGACTATGCATATAATTGACAACTTTGGATAGAAAACACTCTGACGTTTCCAAAACTGCAAAGATATTGTCTGTGAGTGCAACAGAACTGATGTTACAGGCGAAACCCAGATAAAAATCCAACCAGGGAGTGCCCCATATTTTGAAAGCGCTGCATGCCAATGACTCCTTATATGGCTGTGAATGGGCTACGAATGAGCTTACGTTTTCTACATATTCCCCAAGGTGTCTACAGCTTTGTGACGTCTTTTTACGCATTTATGTTGAAGAATAGCCGTAAGGGACCACATTGAGCAAGTGGTCACATGATGGTTCCCGCAGAAAATCTTGCGTAAAGTACAGAAGTAGCCATTATTCCAATCGCTTCTAATGAGAAACCAATTGTCCCGATGGATATATTATCGAATAGATATGTGAAAAACACCTTGAGGATTGATTCTAAACAACGTTTGCCATGTTTCTGTCGATATTATGGAGCTAATTTGGAAAAAAGTTTGGCGTTGTAGTGACCGCATTTTCCGGTCGATTTCTCAGGCAAACGTGAAGAACAAACGGGAGCAATTTCGCCTACAAAAATAATATTTTTGGGAAAAAGGAACATTTGCTATCTAACTGGGAGTCTCGTGAGTGAAAACATCCAAAGTTCTTCAAAGGTAAATTATTTAATTTGATTGCTTTTCTTATTTTCGTGAAAATGTTGCCTGCTGCTAGCAGGGCATAATGCTATGCTAGGCTATGATAAACGTACACAAATGCTTGTCTAGCGTTGGCTGTAAAGCATATTTTGAAAATCTGAGATGACAGTGTGATTAACAAAAGGCTAAGCTGTGTCTCAATATATTTCCTTTGTGATTTTCATGAATAGGAAGATTTTCTAGGGATATTTATGTCCGCTGCGTTATGCTAATTAGTTTGAGGTGATGATTACGCTCCCGGATCCGGGTTTGAGAGTCGCAAGAAGTTGACTTTGCTTTCGAAGACTTTAGAAAGGCAGGGCAAGATGGAAATAAGTCTGTAATAGTGTGGGTCTAGAGTGTCACCCCCTTTGAAGAGGGGGATGACTGCAGAAGTGTTCCAATCTTTAGGAATCTCTGACTATACGAAAGAGAGGTTGAACAGACTAGTAATAGGGGTTGCCACAATGGCGGCAAATAACGTGAGAAAGAGAGGGTCCAGATTGTCTAGCCTAGCTGATTTGTACGGGTCCAGGTTTTGCAAATCTTTCAGAACATCCGCTATCTGGAATTGGGTGAAGGAGAAGCTGGGGAGGTTTGGGCAAGTCCCTGCGGGGGGTGGGGAGGTGTTGGCCAGGGTTGGGGTAGCCAGGAGGAAAGCATGGCCAGCCGTAGAGAAATTCTTCTTGAAATTCTCGATTATCGTGGATTTATCGGTGGTGACAGTGTTTCCTAGCCTATGGTGCAGTGGACACCTGGGAGGAGGTGCTCTTATTCTCCATGGACTTTACAGTGTCCCAAAACCTTTTGGAGTTAGAGCTACAGGATAAACATTTCTGTTTGAAAAAGCTAGCATTTGCTTTTCTAACTGACTGTGTGTATTGGTTCCATACTTCTCTGAAAAGTTGCTCTGGTTCAAGGCTTCGGGGCTGGGCCACTCAGTAGCAGCTAGCTAGCTGCGATTATCCAGTGTAATGGTCCAGAGCTTACGGCAGGAATACGGTGATGTAGTGGAGAAAAACAGTCCGATATGCTCATGGATGATATCGCGCTGTGTAGACTGGCAGGTGTTATCCAGGCTAAAAGCGGCTGGTGTTTGAGCTAAAAAAAAAGGTAAAGGCCGCTAGCAGTGGCTAACAATGACTAAATAGCTAGTAGCTAATTAGCTGCTGATGGAGGTTCTAGCTATAAGGTCTAAAAAAATAGCAGATCCGTATCAAATTGGTGAGACGGGTTGCCGGAAGGTTTATTTAATTTAAACATGGAAAAAGAGATTGAAATATATTGCAATACATTCAAAGAAGACAAAAAATATATAACATTTACAACAACAAACACGTCTTACTAGTTTTGGAATAGTTTTCATTTTTCAAACCGGTTTGTTATTTTATTTCAGGTTTCTAAATAGTTTTCCCCTAATTACTTTTTCTATAACAACCAGGCATAGTTACAAATCTAATTCCCAGGAATGGGGTTCATATGAACCACAGAGACTGTGTGTGGGATAATGACATGGCCGTGTCCAACCCTGCTTGTTCCCTCGACTCCGCTACCAACCACCAATCTCCAATAGGGCCCTTAACCTGTATCACTAGACGCCTCATAGTGAGCTACAGGTAGGAAATGAATACCAATAATTGGTCAGCAATGAATACCAATAATTGATTACAAGATGACACTCAGTTAAAAACCATTGGATTTAGCAAACTCAGAAATTATTTAGTATTTCTGTTCCCGCAAAAACAGTTTTTCAAGCTTAACATAAGGAGCCACTGAATGATACATAGTTCGAGTGCATTTCAGAATACAAAAAAACTAAACCTTCTACAGGTGATGAGTGTGAGGCTCGGATTTATTCCTTAAGTTTAATACCGCTCTTCACTGACCCAGGAAGGGGTAGGGACATACAGGCGTTGTACCTCGTTTCCCTACTTCAGTGAACACTAATTATAGTGTTAGGTTCAAATTTTTCAGAGTGAATAACTCACGGACACTAGAGAAGCTTAACCATGTTTAAATATTCCCAAAGGGTCTTTACAGCTGTAATTCAGACAAAAATGTGTTCTCACCATCACAAGTATATATACCCCATTTTGGACAATCCTCCTCTGCAATGCTTACATCTTCTGGTATGACAGGAAGAGGGTAACAGGATACTAAACCCTTAGGTTGCAAGATCGGGTCTCCGAGCTGACAAGGTACAAATAGTTCGTTCTGCCCCTGAACAAGGCAGTTAACCCACTGTTCCTAAGCCATCATTGAAAATAAGAATGTGTTCTTAACTGACTTGCCGAGTAAAATAAAATTTAAAAAATTAAAAATTGTGTCGACGACCGGCTCCCTCCTAGTCAGGTTGTGTCGACGACCGGCTCCCTCCTAGTCAGGTTGTGTCGACGACCGGCTTCCTCCTAGTCAGGTTGTGTCGACGACCGGCTCCCTCCTAGTCAGGTTGTGTTGACGACTGCCTCCCTCTAGTCAGGTTGTGTCGATGACCGGCTCCCTCCTAGTCAGGTTGTGTCGTCGACCGGCTCCCTCCTAGTCAGGTTGTGTCGACGACCGGCTCCCTCCTAGTCAGGTTGTGTCGTCGACCGGCTCCCTCCTAGTCAGGTTGTGTCGATGACCGGCTCCTTCCTAGTCAGGTTGTGTTGACGACTGCCTCCCTCTAGTCAGGTTGTGTCGATGACCGGCTCCCTCCTAGTCAGGTTGTGTTGACGACTGCCTCCCTCTAGTCAGGTTGTGTCGATGACCGGCTTCCTCCTAGTCAGGTTGTGTCGATGACCGGCTCCCTCCTAGTAAGGTTGTGTCGATGACCGGCTCCCTCCTAGTCAGATTGTGTCGATGACCGGCTCCCTCCTAGTCAGGTTGTGTCGATGACCGGCTCCCTCCTAGTCAGGTTGTGTCGATGACCGGCTCCCTCCTAGTCAGGTTGTGTCGTCGACCGGCTCCCTCCTAGTCAGGCTGTGTCGACGACCGCCTCCCTCCTAGTCAGATTATATTGGCGACTGCCTCCCTCTAGTCACTAGTGTGTCTTATTTATTTAATCAAACAGCTTAAAGCATCATATGTTCAGTACATATAGATTTTATAAAAACAAGTGGGGCGATTGATAGAATTTACAGATGACTCTTGGTTGACCGTGGATCAAATCCAGGCTGTATCATAACCAGCCGTGATTGGGAGTCCCATAGGGCGGGGCACAATTGGCCTAGCGTCGTCCAGGGAACGCAGTCATTGTAAATAAGATTTTGTTCTTAACTGATCTGCCTAGTTAAATAAAGGTTACATTTAAATCATTTTTTAAAAGTTATTCATTGACAAACCATATTTTACAAATCCGTCAAGGCACCAAAACAAAGGTTTCAAACCAATTCATGAATGTAATTGAATCTAGGTGTCTTGCCTTTAATGTAAGGGCATGAAAAACAATGGCTGACAATGACTTATCAACAGCTCTAATAATTTGCCCTCACAGGAAATCTACACTGGCAATTATAGAACATATTATGTAGCCTCACAATCTGTTTAAAACAATAATTTTGACCTCATGGATGGCCAGTCCTTGTATTCATAGTGTAGTGAATTCAGGGGGTAGCCCTGGGCTGAACTCAAACCTGGGTCCAGCAACTGTCAAGCCAACACCTTAGAACTGTTACGCCAAGATTTCTGAACTTCTTGACGAGGTCGCTGGGTGTTGGGTTACGGTTGCTACAATAGCCTTCTATAAGAATGTGAGAGCGGAAACACTTCTCCTTCCCCCATCCCTCAGCAGTTAACCAAACCAAGCCTCTGGGCAGCCATTTTGTTGCGGTTAAAAAAAAAACACACAACCCAGCAATCTGCAGTTCAAACAATAACAAATCTGTCATTCCACCACTACTATTCTATATTTGTGTTGGACAAGTTTGCTCACCACCAGAAAACAACTCCCATTTTACATTATAATCACCTACAATGCTTCACCTTCTCCAATATCGTGTCTGGCTATGTATTTCTAAATAGTAAAATACAATCGTATCTTTTCTCATTTTTCTTTCTATAGAATCCTAAAAGTCACTAGCTTCTAGAACTCTCGTGCCCTTGGAACGAGCCCAAACAAAACTAAATCTCCAATACAGGAAAACCGTGCAGTCAAAATAAATCGTGTCTGGCTATGTATTTCTAAATAGTAAAATACAATCATATCTTTTCTCATTTTTCTTTCTATAGAATCCTAAAAGTCACTAGCTTCTAGAACTCTCGTGCCCTTGGAACGAGCCCAAACAAAACTAAATCTCCAATACAGGAAAACCGTGCAGTCAAAATAAATTGTGATCCATGGCAACTCACTGACTAAACGCAAACATTTGACTGCCCAGTATGGGAATAAAGACAATTAGAATTTAAATGTTGTCAAGAAATACTGGAGTGATGTCGGATTGTTAATACAATTGATTATAGACCAATTATAGTGTTTTCATGTGTGTATATACACAAACATCTGCAACAATTATCATATTACATGCATTTTTTTTTCCACTTGAAGAAAACAGCTCACTACATTGAAGTGCTGCATGTTGATTGAAGTGGGTCACCAACGCAGTAAGTGTAACACAGCTGTTTTTTTTTGTTAGTCACTTTTTATTTAATAATACTCTTTCAATTCAGAGCCTGGATTTTCCCCTGAGGTTAATATCCATATCATGCTGCAATCAATTGAACAGGGCAAACAATAAGGTAGAACATCATTAAAACACTCCTACTACAATGTTAAAACATTCTACATTGTGACATCATTAAAACACTCCTACTACAATGTTAAAACATCCTACATTGTGACATCATTAAAACACTCCTACTACAATGTTAAAACATTCTACATTGTGACATCATTAAAACACTCCTACTACAATGTTAAAACATTCTACATTGTGACATCATTAAAACACTCCTACTACAATGTTAAAACATCCTACATTGTGACATCATTAAAATACTCCTACTACAATGTTAAAACATTCTACATTGTGACATCATTAAAATACTCCCACTACAATGTTAAAACATCCTACATTGTGACATCATTAAAACACTCCTACTACAATGTTAAAACATTCTACATTATTTCAGTGATATCATGAAACAACTTCTTCATGTATGTATTTTCTGATGTTTGATCAGAGATCTTTTATCAGAGTATCTCTTGTCACATTGATCACAGCTAAAAGGTTTCTCTCCTGTGTGTGTTCTCTGGTGTGAAGTTAGCTGGCTAGATGTAGTAAAACTCCTCCCACATTGATCACAGCTATAAGGCTTCTCTCCTGTGTGTGTTCTCTGGTGTGAAGTCAGCTGGCTAGATGTAGGAAAACTCTTCTCACATTGATCACAGCTATAAGGCTTCTCTCCTGTGTGTGTTCTCTGGTGTTGAGTCAGATGGCTAGCTTTAACAAAACTCCTCCCACATTGATCACACATATAAGGTTTCTCTCCTGTGTGTTTTCTCTGGTGTAATGTCAGATCACTAGATGTAGTAAAACTCCAACCACATTGACCACAGCTATAAGGTTTTTCTCCTGTGTGTGTTCTCTGGTGTTGAGTCAGATGGCTAGCTTGAACAAAACTCCTCCCACATTGATCACACATATAAGATTTCTCTCCTGTGTGTGTTCTCTGGTGTTGAGTCAGATGGCTAGCTTTAACAAAACTCCTCCCACATTGATCACACATGTAAGGTTTCTCTCCTGTGTGTTTTCTCTGGTGTAATGTCAGACCGCTAGATGTATTAAAACTCCTCCCACATTGACCACAGCTATAAGGTTTTTCTCCTGTGTGTGTTCTCTGGTGTACTGTCAGACCGCTAGATGTAGTAAAACTCCTCCCACATTGATCACAGCTATAAGGTTTCTCTCCTGTGTGTGTTCTCTGGTGTTTAGTCAGATGGCTAGCTTGAACAAAACTCCTCCCACATTGACCACAGCTATAAGGTTTCTCTCCTGTGTGTGTTCTCTGGTGTATTTTAAGTTCTGATGAAGATTTGCAACCTTTCCCACAGTCAGAGCAGCAATGAGATTTCTTCCCTGTGGGTCTCTGCTGGTGTTTCTTGAGGTGTTTTGATTTGGAGAGTCTCTTCTCTGCCCGGTCAGCATCATGAGGTTGTTGAGGCCCCCCAGAGGATCCACGATAGTCAGGTCTCTCTCCTGTGTGAACAAAAAGTCAGACAGGTGGTTTAAGGCCCACAACAGCAACAATACACTGTAAAAAGGTGATGCCAACAGCGTAGCCATTATGTTGTTCAAACAATGACATCTGTAATGAATGTTAATTATTTGACATTCGTCTTAAGACAGTCAAGTGAACAGTCATATTTTGTCTTGTTTTCCCATTAGTGGTAACGTCGATGATTGTACGCAAAAAAATACATTTTTAAAGTTGTTGAAATCCTAAGCAGTGTGCCAGACAACTTTTGGTCTCCAATATAGGCACCTTTCAGTAGGTCTACCAGGCAGTATTAGCTAGCTACGTTTACACTGACTCTTAATACATTTAGCAAGCTAGCTAGCCTGATAACTAGCGATTAGCAGCTAACAATATTTGAGCAACACCTTGCTAAGAAAAGACAATCTTTCGCTTTTAATGTAATGGCATGAAAATAATTGCCAGAATATTATACAATGACTTATCAACAGCTCTAACAATTTGACCCCAACAGGAAATCTGCACTGGCAATTATAGAAAGACCCGTTTACTATATAACCATTGATTCCACTGATTCTTGAAGAATATAACTTATAAATGCCTTAACTGTTTCAACCGTATTACCCCACCAGAAACCAAAACATAAGCTCGTATAACGCCACTGTTTGTAAACTAATACTATATGGCTGAGGAGTAGGGTCGATCCAAGCGTTCTGACCTCGCAATGACAGTAAAGCACCCAAGCTAACTGGCTAACGTTGGATAGCTTGCTAGACACAAGTCAGAGAAACACTCACTCTTACCATTTTACTTATAGTTACTATACTGGCAAGTTTGAAGTATAAGTAGCCAACTAACGTTAGGTAGCTAGTTAACATACCGATACATACTGCTGTAAAGATATGCTATGCGTTTTGTAAGGGTAGTGTAGCTAACATTACGTGTAACGTAACTTATTTGAAAAGTCATTACTTTATTACATTGCTCAACATTTGTCATAATTATTTAACCTCTAGTGACACCCCATCCCGTGAACGGGACAGTTGTCATCATCTGACACTAATTAGCATAACACAACGGACATAAATCTTCCTAGAAAATATTCCTATTCATGAAAATCACAAGTGAAATATATTGGAACACAGCTTAGCCTTTTGTTAACCCTGTCATCTCAGATTTTCAAAATATGCTTTACAGCCAAAACTAGACAAGCATTTGTGTAAGTTTATCGATAGCCTAGCATAGCATTATGCCTTGCTAGCAGCAGGCAACCTTGTCACAAAAATCAGAAAAGCAATCAAATCGTTTAACTTTGATGAACTTCGGATGTTTTCACTCACGAGACTCCCAGATAGATAGCCAAAGTTAATTTTTTCCCAAAATATTATTTTTGTAGGCGAAATAGCTCTGTTTGTTCTTCACGTTTGGCTGAGAAATCGACCGGAAATTGCGGTCACGACAACGCCAAATTAGCTTCATAATATCGACAGAAACATGGCAAACGTTGTTAATAATCAATCCTCAATGTGTTTTTCAAATATCTATTCGATAATATATCGACCGGGACAATTGGTTTCTCAGTAGAAGCGATTGGAATAATTGCTACCTCTGTATTTTATGCAAGAATTTCTCAGGGAGCATCAGGTGACCACTTCCGCAATGAAGCCGCCTACGGGTATTTTTCAACATAAATGCGTAAAACTACGTCACAATGCTGTAAACACCTTGAGGAACACGTAGAAAGCGTAATCTGGTTGATAGGGCATTCATAGCTCAATAGGGACGCATCGGAACGCAGGGCTTTCAAAAGATGAGTCACTTCTTGATTGGATTTTTCTCAGGCTTTCGCCTGTAACATCAGTTATGTTATACTCACAGACAATATTTTTTACAGTTTTGGAAACTTTAGAGTGTGTTCTATCCTAAGCTGTAAATTATATACATATTGTAGCATCTTGTCCTGACAAAATATCCCGTTTAATTTGGGAACGTTATTTTTCCAAAAATGAAAATACTGCCCCCTAGTACCAACAGGTTTTTAAGGTTCATTCGTATCCGCTCTCGTTGGACTTTGGCTGAATATTTTCCTCCATTTTCTAAAAATCTGAAATCGATGTGAAGTCACGCCCATTTCCTGAAGAATTGCATTATGGGCCGTAAAGTACTGCGTGTATATTTCATATTTTGGCGAATTTAGTACGACATCCGGGAACTTTTGGCATACTAACATCATACTATAATAAGCAAACTATATACTCAATTAACATCACAAATAGTGCAGTTAGTATGAGTATTCTAACACAGATTAGGTCTCTGGGCAGCCATTTTGATTGTTTAAAAACTAGGTGGCCCCTTTAAAAAAGCCAAACATTCAATCAACCAATCTGCAGTTCAACCAATAACAAAGCTGTAATTACACCACTATTTTGGTAATAAGATGGATGGGGCTGGAGAAATGTAACTACTCAAATTCATAGACAGACCTATGGATGCAAGGACTGACCATCCATGATATCAACAGTATAGTTTTAACCATGTGGAGGCTATACAGTGTTGGTTTACATTGTTTCTAAACATTGGAGTTAAAAAAAGCTTATTTGGGGTTCTGATGTGGTAAACAGTTTAACTAAGCTCATGAGGCATGAGTTATATTCTACAAGAATCAATGCCTATAAATAAATAATTGAAAGTCAAAATATGGATGTAGCAATTGCAAATTTCCCCTTTAACACCACACATCAGTTCAACAACCGCAGAGTTTGTGCTTCTGTTTAAGACAGCACTTACTAGTGTTAATCAGGGCCTGTTCATCGTTAGATCCATCGGACGCCTTAAGATGCGTTTGTGAAACCGGGCCCAGATATCCAGTTTCCTCCTCTTCTTCATTGTTCGATGACACAGTCACCTCCCCCTCCACTTCTTTCACTGAAACGTCGTCGCCCTCTTTCATTCTGAACGAGTCTTCTTTAACTGAGACGTCTTTCTCTTATTCTTTCACGGTAACAGCCTCAACCTCTACTTGTTTTTGTATTGTAACAGCCTCCTCCTCTTTCACGAGAGCTTCCTTCTCCATCCAGCAGACCTCCTCTTCTTCAGCAGGAACGGGGTTAAGTTTGAGACTGAAGCTATGAGGCATGTACTGAAGTCGCTAAGCGGTATAATTCAAAGCAGTGTCCCTTTATCAGCAGCACGTGATCAATGACGTCTGAAGAATCATTTCGTCGAACACCTGATTGGTTTGGTATTGGGCTCGTTCGACTTTGCAGCCGACAGTGCAGGTGGCTGCTGACTCACTAATTTACAAATCACCTTGCATCATAAATAACTACTCATTATTATTTATAAATCAGTCAGCCAGTCACCGTTTACCCACAATGCAGCATAGACTTGATGCTCTCGATCAAGGCCAGTGGTTTCGTAGAAGACATGAAGGCTACTCTGCTACGGTGTGGGACGTCATCTTTCAAAATGTGGCTGTTCTAAATTCTGTGTCGCTCAAAGCCTTGAGTAATGAAACTATTTAACAAAAAAAACAATTATCTGGAAAGAGCCAATGCTTCAGGAAGCTTTGTTTCCCCATCACTACTTTTCAGCATGTTTTCTGTGAATTAGACTACGGGAGTTTTGTAACCTTTTCCACCTTGGCTTACTGATAGTTGGGATCTAATTGGTCTCCGGTAGTTGGTCTCTGCTGACCACAACCGCGCTGGTTGGTTATGCTGTTTAGGCTAATAGCTAGTTGGCTAAATAGCTAACGTTTGCTGGCTGGCTAAGATAACTGCATATAGCTAACATTTTTTGATTGGTTAGATGGCATAATGTATTTCCAAAACGTTGGTTTACTTTAATCACTCAAGTCATGAGTGCAAACGATTGGTTTAATTTTAAGTTATACATTTTAAGTTATTTCTGATGTAGTTAACATCATAGGTAAGGATTGGTTGATTTCCAGTTTTTAAGATGATTGATGAGAAAAGTATCGTCCAACCATCGGGTAACTTGTTTCATGCACATCAAAGGTGAGGGTGAATTTCAGATGTTCACTGCTTGTACTGTATTGATGAAGGAGTGGAATCGATGAAGTTCCTCTGCTGTCCCTTGGAATAGAAGGAACACGTCATTAATGAAGACTTTTTCAGAGCCTGATGAGGTGCTAGAATGGATTGTTAGGGCTGACAATCACATTCTTCTCTAACAACCCCACATACAGTTACGCATAATCAGATGCAATTTTTTTTTAAACTACAATGACCATAATGACCTGAGTGCCTACTTGTCTTGTCTGTGTTTCTTTTACACCTGCTACGTAAAAGAAACTGAAGAATGTGTAACAGTATAGCTTCCGTCCCTCTCCTCGCCCCTACCTGGGCTCTAACCAGGGACATAAACAACTGCCTCCCACGAAACATCGTTACCATCGCTATTAGCGCACGTTAACTAGCTAGCCATTTCACATCGGTTACAAATGCACAATGGTCAATGCTATCTGGGATTCTTGGGACATCCCTACCCTAAACCCTAACCTTAATCCATAACTTAACCATTTTAAATGTAAACTTCAATGGGCTAGGGACGTCCCAAGGATGTTTCGCTACCTGAAATTACACAATCTAAGTGAATGATAGTTGGTATTCAGCAGTCATAAAGCCTTGTTTATTTTAATGAACTACTAAAATTGTGATTTTATCAGACAGCAGCTCTACACTTTATTGAGTGACTGATCCATTCATCCTTTCAACCCTCCTCAGCCTTCCTCTCCTCTGAAGACCCAGTGAGGGTGGAGCTCAGTCAGAGAGCTGTTGAGGGACTGGTTAGGAAGAACACTTCTACAGCCAGAGAGGTGAGAAGTCACACATGGTTTAGATGGTAAATATTTATGTCCCCTTAGTGGTTCATCACATCAGCAAAAGGGAATATGTTCCATCATCCATGTTTATTTACATTAGTGCAAATTGACCACTGATATTGGTGTAATTTCCCACCCCTTTTGGCTGTATGAAAGTTAATTTCCCCCCAGGCACACACATTTGTTCTTTGCTATTATGGTGATTTGTGTAGATAGTACTTTTCCCCACTCATTCACCCCACCTCTTAACGTTGCATATTTATATTCAGTGGCCTGACTGCATCCAGACTGTCAAAGGCCCATCCTGGTAGATCTGAACCTAACGCAGTTTGGAGTGATCAGATGACAGAAGTCACATTTAGGTGCCAGGTGTAACTGAGGCCATAGATGCTCCATATCCATTACTTTTAATGTTTTATATAATATGACTAAATGTATTTATTTCTGTTACAGGGGCAGTCAAGAAATGGAACAGCAATTTCACAGAACATGACATAAGCAGAGCTGTGGGAGACCACCTCAAGCCCCTGGTAGAGTCGGGGGTGGTGTTTACCTCTCCACCATGCCTTCAGCAGGCTGGAAAAGTGGGATTGATACTGTTTTTCATACTAAGAGGGACTGATTGGTCAGTCTTTGGGTTCATTTGTTGAAATCAAATCAAGCTTTATTTATACAGCACATTTCAGACATGGATGCAACACAATGGCTTCACAGGAAGAAAAACAAAATGAAAATAAACAAAAATATTTAGTACAACAGACAGAAGATTCCATTGATTATAATATTAATTGGATGGAATATCCAACCCAAAATATTAACTTGTTTTTTAGGAGGGGCTCTGAAAGACACTATGTGGGTGTCACTGGAAGTTGACTAGTAACAACAATTGGGACATAAAAGACACCCACCATGAGACCCACTAAATCTGCCCAAGAAGAGGGAAACAAAAGAAAAACCCACACCAAACTTAAAGACAGGAAGTAAACCAAAAAGGTGGTTAAAATAATTTATTACAATCAATACCATTCATACTATTACAAAATCATAATTCTCATTCATTCTTAATTCATTCTATTTACAAAACCATCAAACAAAAACAAACCTCAGGGGAGCATCGTCCTTCCCCATCTCCCCTTCCCTAATCTATCCCCTTACCAAACTCACTCTAACACTCCCAGCCCTAAACCCCCTTTCCACCTCTCCCGTGCCGCATGCTTCCCCCACTTCCTCTCCTCCCTCTTCATCTTCCCCCTCAAATCACCTTCCACCCTTCTCACTATCCCTTCCACCCCCCAATCTCTCCCTGTCTTGACTAAATTCTGCCTGGCTTCCCACAGTCCCTTTTTAAAGAGACTCATGAGAAGCCAGAGCAGAAACCTGTCCCTATCCGTTCCCTTTGCTCTCCCTACGCCTCTCTCTAGCCTAGCCCATGTCAAAACAAAATCACTCCTAACCACACCTAGCATCACCCATGCCCTAGCCCAGACTATTCCGGCAAAGGCACAGTCCCAGAAGGCATGGCGCACAGTCTCCTCCCTGCCACAAGAGGATCTTGGACAGGTGGGGGACTGCACCAAACTATACCGGTACAAGATGGCACGTACCGGCAAGCGCTTATGGAGGCCCAACCAATTCAGGTCCTTGAGCCTGTTGTCCAGGCCCCGCGCCTGCACTCCCTCCCAGACCACTGACGAGATGCCCGCTACGGGCACAGGACTCCCTGCCTGCCTGACCTCCTCGTACAGGTGCCTGTGGTCTAAACCTACTCGGGCAACTTCAACCTCGGGGTGCGCACGCAGCCACTTGGCCGCATGACCAAAGTGCCACGGCAGCTGTTCCGCCCGAGGACCCGTGTTAGACCACACCATTACGCTTCTCGCCTGATACGAGAAGAACACCCGCAGGAGGTAACCGGACGGGTGTATCACTGGCTGAGCAAGCTCCGCTAACAAGAAAGAAACAAAAATTGAGTCCAGCTTGAGGGGGAAATGTGGTACCCCCCTACCTCCCTCCCCGATGGGACAGATCATGCGTGCCCTGGCGACCCACTCGCACCTGCCACTCCACATAAACTGAAACACAAGCCTCACTAGAGGCCTCCTCAGACAAGCCGGCAATGGGTAGATATATGCCAAATACAAAAGAGACGGCAACACATCCACCTTTAGGACCAGGACTTTGCCCATAAAAGACAAATACCTAGCCTTCCACATTGCTAGCTTCCTCTGTACCACTGCGATACGCATGTTCCAGTTTAGCGTCGCTGAGCCGGAGGTCTCAAAATGAACCCCGAGAATCCTCAGGGCCCCTTCACAGAGAGATAACCCCCCCAGGCACATCCGTTCTACCGCGCCATCTTCCGAAAAACTTGACGGAAGACTTTGCATGGTTCAGAACTGCTCCCGACGCTCGGGTGAAATCCCCAAAGATGGCAAGGGACCTTGTCAGGCATGAGTCCTTGCACAACAGCAAGGAAGTGTCGTCGGCGTACTGCGTCATCTTAACACGCAGCCCACCACTTCCAGGGATCAACAAGCCTTCCACCCCTGTGTCTGCCCTAATGGCAGCCCCCAGAGGCTCCATGTACAGAACGAAGAGGAGAGCCGAGAGTGGGCATCCCTGCCTGACCCCAGACGAGAGGTCAAAAACGTCACCTAAGTGACTATTTACACTAACTCGACACCCCGCTCCGACATATAAAGTACGGATCCATCCTATAAACTTCTCCCCAAATCCTAATCTACCTAACACCCTGAATAGAAAAGATCTATTCACGCGATCAAAAGCTTTCGCCTGATCTAGCGCTGCTACCATTAAAGGCAGCCCTCTATCTTCAACCCAAGCGATGGAATCCCTGATCAACTGTAGGTTCCATCTTATAGAGCGGCCCTCTACCCCGCACGTCTGATCCTCGTGGACGACGTAGGGAAGGGCTGTGCGCAACCGGTCTGCTAAAACCTTTGGATACGATCCACCTCCCTCCTTTCCTCCCTTTTTTTTCCCTTCTACAATATCCTATTATAAAAGCCCTAATCCTCACCTTAACTAAATCCCACCACTCTAACACCCCCTCGCACATGGACCGGAGGCCGTCAAGCCTCCGAAAGAAACAAAAAAATGCGTCAACGAAAGCCTGCTCCTCCAGTATATCCCGATCTAACTTCCAGTACCCCCTACCGAAGAGGCAGACTGGCGACCCCACCTGCAAGAACACCCCGTCGTGATCCGTGAAGAAAACAGGCAACAGCCGCCCAGACAACTGACCCAAAGACCTGGATACAAAAATGTAGTCGAGCCTCCGCGCAACCCCCCTGGAGTTGCGCCATGTAGGACCGACCATTGCCGGAGTAGTGTGCAGGCCACCATCAACCAGACCATGGCAAGCCATTAGCCCAGAGATGGCACCTGCACTGCTATCACTGCCTACCCCTAAATCTATATTAAAGTCTCCTCCTATCACCAAGTGCCTGTTTGTAACACACAGGGGCGCCAGACAGTCCACCATCTCCCTCCTGTCTGCCGCCACCTGTGGCCCATACACCCCAATTAACCTATATCTAGCTTCTCTAAACTTAACATCTATCCCCAAAACTCTACCCTGCATTATTACAAAAGTGTTCTCTATTTTAACCTCTCTATGCCCACACAAAATCCCTACTCCTGTTGAGTGCACCCCTCCTATGCCCCAAAAAGATTCCCCCTTATCCCACTCCCTCTTAAATCTACACACATCCCCACCATCCCTCAGGTGAACCTCCTGTAAAAAACAGAAATCAAACCCCACACCCTCTAAATAACAAAAAACCTCCCTCCTTTTAACATTATCCCTTAACCCCCTAACATTTAGACAAAAAAAAGAAACAGAACTATTCATTTAATTATTAACAACAAATTAAAAAAAACAAAAAACAGGACTCACCCGATGCTCCCCTGGTCCATCTCCACCGGCGGGGACGTCCTCTCCTGACGCCCCCCCGTCCTCCATCCCAACCCATGACCCAGGCAGTGTGTTGGGTCCTCCCTCCCCACCCACCATCCCCCCCTCCCTGTTTGCCTCGGGGCTGCATGTAGGGGACCCCATCTCCCCAAACAGGAGTTGGGATTCCCTCTAGCAAACAGCCCACCGACCCCTCACTGGAGTCATCCACTAAAATGCATGGGGCTGAGGCAAACCGGGAGGACAAATTACCCTCCACTCCCCCCCCCGCCACTCTCTTAGCCCCCCCTCCCCCTCCACACCCCCCCTCCCTCTCACTTCCTGCCAAGCTCCCCCTCTTCATCCCTTTCTTCTTTGGTGAAGGAGGTAGCGGGGAGACACAACGTCCCATCCCCGCTAACCCCTCCACCAAATCCCTCATTTCGACCTCGAGGAAGCCTGGCAGGCTGTCCCCCCACTCCTTCCCCCCCATCTTTCTTCTCATTTCTTCCTTCTTTCCATCCTCTTCTCTTGCCTTCTTTTCCCCTGTGCCATCCGTACAATCCGCACGCGTCCTTTCTTTCCTCCCCCCATCCCCCGCTCCCCCCCCAGCTGCAGACGCGTATGACCTGTGACGATCCGGGCAATCACGCCACAGGTGTTCTCTGGAGCCACACCCGTGGCAAGCCTTGGGCTCGTCACACTCCCTGGCCTCGTGCTCTTCCGACCCACATTTCTTATTAATGCACGAGGCCAGGGTACAACGCCTGCAGAACGGGGGCTGACGTGCATAGTATGGGGTTCCCCTGTCAGCCCCCAGGGAGAACATTGCTGGAGGATGGAGGTAGCCATCCACACTCTTCGGGGACTCCCTGAGTAACGCCTGGAAGCCTCTCTTCCCATTCCAGAAACCCAGGGAGTCCCTGAGGTACCTCGCTGAGGAGACATTGTCCATGTACCTCCCCAGAAAGGCCCTCACTTCTTCGTCCTTCACGTGCGGATTGTACATGGTTACGGTGACCACCCTGAAGTTGTTTCTTGCCAGGCTGGTCACCGTGTAATGACACAGGGGACCTTCTTCTTTCCCTTCCGTCACCGTCTTCATAATCTCATTGTGTTTTTCTTCCAAATATAGGGTTACATCAAACCCCTTCTCCATTGGGTTCCCCTGAAGGCATAGAACATCTTTAACCTTACATTTTAGGTGCCCCATTAGGATGTTCCTCCCGAAGGTTTCTCTCCCCCAAGGCTCCATCTCTTTTCCCCGCCAAGAAAAGCGCACCGTGTTGGCCAGTCCAATCCCCGGAACCGACGGTCCAGATGTACTTTGCGCCATCTCCTCACGGACGATGGCGCACCCGTCCCACCACCTCAAACTTATAAATAGGAAGCAAATAACCAAAAAGGTGGAGCAACTGAAAGGTGTTGACTCTCCACATCTATCAAGACAACTGGAGCACTGGGCCAGACACTCTTAAATAGAACCTGGACCAGCTCAGGTGAAACACCTTCCCACTAACGAGATGGACAAGCCAGCACAGGTGTAACACATACTGACTAACGAGGTGACACCGTAGTACTACTTCTGTAGATTGGATACTGTTTTAGCCAATCAGTGCGTCCTTTGTGCTAACGAGATAGGACCAGGCCTCAGGACAACCTGGCATGATGACTCCTTGCTGTCCCCAGTCCACCTGGCCGTGCTGCTGCTCCAGTTTCAACTGTTCTCCCTGCGGCTATGGAACCCTGACCCGTTCACCGGATGTGCTACCTATCCCAAACCTGCTGTTTTCAACTCTCTAGAGACAACAGGAACAGAAGAGATACTCTTAATGATCGGCTATGAAAAGCCAACTGACATTTACTCCTGAGGTGTTGATCTGTTGCACCCTCGACAACTACTGTGATTATTATTATTTGACCATGCTGAACATTTGAACATCTTGGCCATGTTTTGGGGTGGGGTTTTAGGCTGGGTTTCTGTACAGCACCTTGAGATATCTGCTGATATAAGAAGGGCTTTATAAATAAATTTGATTTGATCCAAACTCTTTTTTTGTTTGTCAATTTTTGTAAAATTACATAAATAGTACTCTTCCATTCAGAGCCTGGATTTTTCCCCTTTAGGCTAATATCCATAACATGTTGATATCAATTCATAAGTGGGCACACGTTTAGGCTTCTACAATATGCCTACTACAATGTTAAAAAATTCTACATTGTGACATTAATTAATTGAAATCATGAAACAACTCCTTCATGTATGTATTTTCTAATATTTGATCAGAGATCTTTTATCAGATTCTCTCGTCACAGCTATGAGATTTCAATCCTGTGTGTTCTCTTGTGCACTGTCAGATCTCCAGATCGACTAAAACTCCTCCCACATTGACCACAGCTATAAGATTTCTCTCCTGTGTGTGTTCTCTGGTGTAGAGTCAGAGAGCCAGATGAAGCAAATCTCTTCCCACATTGACCACAGCTATAAGGTTTCTCTCCTGTGTGTTTTCTCTGGTGTTTAGTCAGGTTGCCAGATGTAGCAAATCTCTTCCCACATTGATCACAGCTATAAGGTTTCTCTCCTGTGTGTGTTCTCTTGTGCACTGTCAGATCTCCAGATCGACTAAATCTCCTCCCACATTGGCCACAGCTATAAGGTTTCTCTCCTGTGTGTGTTCTCTGGTGTAGAGTCAGATCTCCAGATCGACTAAATCTCCTCCCACATTGACCACAGCTATAAGGTTTCTCTCCTGTGTGTGTTCTCTGGTGTCGAGTCAGGTTGCCAGATGTAGCAAATCTCCTCCCACATTGATCACAGCTATAAGGTTTCTCTCCTGTGTGTTTTCTCTGGTGTTTAGTCAGGTTGCCAGATGTAGCAAATCTCTTCCCACATTGATCACAGCTATAAGGTTTCTCTCCTGTGTGTGTTCTCTGGTGTTGAGTCAGGTGGCCAGTTGTAGAAAATCTCTTCCCACATTGATCACAGCTATAACTTTTCTTTCTTGTGTGTGTTCTCTGGTGTACTTTCAGAGAGATTAATGTTGTAAAACTCCTCCAACATTGACCACAGCTATAAGATTTCTCTCCTGTGTGTGTTCTCTGGTGTTGAGTCAGGTTGCCAGATGTAGCAAATCTCCTCCCACATTGATCACAGCTATAAGGTTTCTCTCCTGTGTGTGTTCTCTGGTGTTGAGTCAGGTTGCCAGATGTAGCAAATCTCTTCCCACATTGATCACAGCTATAACGTTTCTTTCTTGTGTGTGTTCTCTGGTGTACTTTCAGAGAGATTAATGTTGTAAAACTCCTCCAACATTGACCACAGCTATAAGGTTTCTCTCCTGTGTGTGTTCTCTGGTGTTGAGTCAGGTTAACAGATGTAGCAAATCTCTTCCCACATTGACCACAGCTATAAGATTTCTCTCCTGTGTCTGTTCTCTGATTAATTTTACTGCCTGATGATGTGAATCTCTTCCCACAGTCAGAGCAGCAGTGAGATTTCTTCCCTGTGGGTCTCTGCGGGTGTTTATTGAGGTGTTCTGATCTGGAGAGACTCTTCTCTGTCTCCTCAGCATCATGAGGTTGTTGAGGCTCCCCAGAGGATCCACGATAGTCACGTCTCTCTCCTGTGTGAACAACAAAGTCAGACCGATGATTAAAGGCCCACAACAGTCGTAATCCAGTGTAAAAGTTGATGCCAACAGCATAGCCATGATGTTGTACAACAATGGATGTCTGTAATGAATGTTAAAATTATTGTCTTAAAATGAGCAAGAAGTGATATTTGTCTTGTTTTCACATTAGTAGTAGCATCTAAGATTGTAGAATTAGAAAAAGTTATCATAGTTTGGAAACTATAAGCAGTGTGGTAGAAGACTTATTGGTCTACAATCCAGGCCCCTTTGTGTTTTCTAAAATTGCGGCACGGCCGAGGGCAATTTCACATTGCATAAAGTCCTCCATGGGCTATGATGACGAAACCACTAGTTATGGATGTACGTATATCTCGGTGTGACAAGAGATGAAAGAATTGGCCCACGTCCATCAAGCAATGGGGACAGCAACACAAGGCATTCACGGGACCCTCATGGAACCCATGGACCACACCTGCAGAAACTGGACAACAGGGGGAAGCAGAGGATGATACCTATCATTAGACTCTCCCAGCTGACGCTTGACATGCCACTACGCCGCCTCAAGTGGTAGAAACAACCAGCTGGTATCATTAAGTAGAATCAGCCAACAGTAACACGGAAGCAGCAGAATGGGAGTTAGTAGTGCATGACCTAGATTTAGAATAAGAAGCTTCCATTTAGACACAGGTCTAAGATGACGTAATAAGCAATCTACCATCCCAGTGTAAGCACTCAGTGTAAGCAATCTACAGTCCCGAGTAAGCACTCAGTGTAAGCAATCTACAGTCCCAGAGTAAGCACTCAGTGTAAGCAATCTACAGTCCCCGAGTAAGCACTCAGTGTAAGCATCTACAGTCCCCGAGTAAGCACTCAGTGTAAGCAATCTACAGTCCCGGAGTAAGCACTCAGTGTAAGCAATCTACAGTCCCCGAGTAAGCGGCCGGTTGCAAGCAGCAGGGCAAGTGTGAAAGTGTGGT
>NW_022264110.1:0-35020 GCF_002021735.2 Oncorhynchus kisutch | reverse complement strand
ATCATATCTCTAATTACCCAGCTTAACGCGAGCCCTAGGTTTAATTCGGCCCCACAGACACCTCTAAGACAGCCTTTAACAACATTGTCGAAGAGTTCTGAAAGTCAATATGATGTTTGTTGAACAGTTGGACAATGTCTAGCAAATCTGGAGGGGGGCGGTCTTGAGGATCAGTGTACAGAACGAGAGCGCTAGGTTTAATTCGGCACCCCAGACACCTATAAATCAGCCTTTACACCAATGTCCGAAGAGTCTGAACCCAATACGATGTTTTTCGAACAGTTGGACAATTGCCTAGTAAATCTGGAGGGGGGAGGTCTTGATCGAAGTGTACTGTTTGCGTCGAAATAAATTCAACAATATTTGAGTTCGCCAGTTTTCAATTTCACATGGGGGGGTCAGATTCGGGAATATGCTGTGTTTTACGTAATGCTTATGGACACTTTGAATGAACTGTTAGCTAGGATCAGAGATTATAGCGAACCTAGGGATCTCTTACAGTTGGAAATTTGTGGAGACAGTCTACAGAGCAAGGTATCGCTTATTTTACAGAATGGTGAAGCAGAGCTTGAACAATTTGTTAAACTGCTAGAACGCCTTGTACAGTCAAATTTAAACGTGCTAGCAGATAGGACCCTCGAACTTGTAGTACAATTAGTACGCCAACCACAAGGGGGCGGGGGTCAGAGACGAAAGCTCGAGAGTTTAATGCAGTCCGAAATCATAAGCAATAAAAGGGCCTATCTCATAAACGTTCACAATCCAGGTAATAAGCTATGTTTTGCCATAGGTTTGGCCCACTTACTCAGCCCCGGATGTACTGATCAAGCCGCGTTACATAAAGCTCTCGAGCTACAAACTGCGGTGGGTCTCGGTATACAGGATGCTGTGGCTTTCTCAGACATAGTCAAATTTGAAAACTTTCTGAACATCAAGATTGTGGTTTTGTACCACAGTAGGGCTAATGACGCTCTCCTCAAGTTCCAAAATATACCCGAACCACATCCTAAGACTATGTACTTTTATGTGCAAAATGAGCATTACTATGCCGTAACTAACATCACAGCCTTTTTAGGCGCGCCATATGTCTGTCCAGCCTGTCATACCGGCTACACACGCATGGGGGGGCACTCGTGCCGTTACAACTGTTCAGTATGTCTGGATAAACATTGCCCTATGCAGCCGCTAAACTTGACCCCCTGTGCGGATTGTCACCGCACATGTCGTTCGGCCTACTGTTACGAAAAACACAAAACTGAAACATGGCATCCCAAGGCATGTAAATCTGTAAGCAGTTGTGACATTAACAAGAAATGTCCAAAATGTCATTGCAATTACAACCTTAAAATAGATAGCCCTAAACCTCATGTTTGTGGAATTATACACTGCCCAATCTGTAAAGGTCCTTTGAAAAGCAGAGACGCGGAAGCAGTTCAAGAAGTAACACATGAGTGTTACATTCAGCCCTTGGCTGAAGATGAACATACAGAGAAATATGTGTTTTATGATTTTGAGACAACTCAGCAATCAGGGGTTCATTTGCCTATTTTTGTGTCAACCATGACTTTCAAGGGTGAAAAATGGTCGGCCGAGGGACCCGATTGTGCCCGACTCTTTCTAAAACATTTTAGAAAAGCCCAGTACAGAAACTTCACGTTTATAGCTCACAATGCTAGGGCCTATGACTCCTATCTGCTTCTGAACCCTTTGATACAGCAAGGCGTGGCACCCAGTGTCATAGCTCAAGGGAGTAAAATATTATGCTTTGTTGACCCCGCCTTCAAACAGAGATACATTGACAGCTTAAGCTTCTTACCCATGAGATTGGCTCAAATGCCAGAGGCCTTGGGTTTTGAAAACTCTGTCAAAGGCTATTTCCCTCATTTCTTCACATCTGAGGAGAATCTACATTATATAGGATCTTATCCAGCCCCCGAAATGTACGGGTGTGATCAAATGTCTCCCAAAGAGCGTGAGAGATTCATGACATGGTACGAGACCGTAAGACATGGCACTTTTGATTTCCATAAAGAGATGGAATCATACTGTGACAATGACGTTGTTATACTTCGTGAAGGATGCCTCAGATTCAGAGAAGAGGTAATCAAAGATGCGGGCATTGACCCCTGGAGCTGTACAACTATTGCATCAGCGTGCATGAAAACCTATCGTACACACTATCTAACTCCTGAATCTATAGCTATCCCATCGCCAGACAACTACCGACGCCAATTCAAGGCCTACTCTAGTGGTTCCATTCAATGGTTGGAGTACTTGGCCCAGGATAAAGATATTTTTATCCAACATGCTTTGAATCGGGGGGAGAAGGCTTTTGGGCCTTACCATGTAGATGGATACACACAGATTGACGGGGTTGAGACAGTGTATGAGTACAACGGTTGTTTCTTCCACGGTTGTAAATTATGCTTTGTCCCCCACACCTTGTGTGTCCTAACCCAAAAGACTTTTGGGGAAATGTACCAAGAGTTTCAAGACAAACTGAATTCTTTAAAGGCTACTTACGGGTTAAAAGTTGTGGTTTTGTGGGAGCACGAATGGACAGCCCTCAAAAAGGCAGATCCTAGTGTTAAGGCCTTCCTTACCCATTATGACCCTCCAGAGCCCCTGGAACCGCGACAGGCCTTGTTTGGAGGCCGGACCAATGCTTTGACATTGCGTTATGTAGCTCAACCCGACGAGACAATAGGCTATGTAGATTTTACATCCCTATATCCTCATGTAATGAGTTCCTCATTCTATCCTATAGGGCATCCTGAAATTATTCACAGCGACTTTGACGAACCCCAAAATTATTTTGGTTTAATCAAAGCGACTGTCTACCCTCCTAGGGGGCTGTTTATACCTGTGTTGCCTTACAAGGGTCCTAAAGGAAAACTTTTCTTTCCCCTTTGTCGCACATGCTGTGAAAACCACAACCAGGAAAACCCCTGTGATCACACAGATCAAGAAAGAGCCCTGACCGGTGTATGGGTCACTGTAGAATTCTCTAAGGCTTTAGAGAAGGGGTATCGTGTGGCCAAAATCTTTGAAGTGTGGAACTTTTCCAGGAAATCAGACACACTTTTTAAAGAGTACATCAAAACCTTCTTGAGATGCAAGCAGATGGCTTCAGGCTATCCTGCATCGGTCACAGATCAAGAAAGTAAAGACCAGTACATTCAAGACTACCATGACAGAGAAGGCATACTTCTTGACCCTGACAGAATAGAGGTCAACAAAACCAAAAGAAATGTGTCGAAATTGTACTTGAACTCCCTTTGGGGGAAATTAGCGCAGAGATGCAATATGCTAACAACTTCGATCATTAAAGACCCCGAAGAATTTTTGGAATTTGTTTTTTCGGACCAATACGAAATTTCACATTTTTCCTTCTTGAGTCAAGACATTGCCTTGGTGCAATGGAGGCGCCACCAAAAGTGGGTTCTACCCCCGGGTAATGTAAATGTGTTTCTTGCAGCATTTACCACAGCCTATGGCCGCCTTGAACTGTACACCCTCATGGAACAGCTTCAGAGGCGGGTTCTTTACCACGACACAGACTCTGTGGTCTATGTAAGCAAACCGGGGGATTGGACCCCCCCACTTAGCAACTATCTTGGGGGTTTAACGAGTGAACTCGAAGAGGGTGACCATATTACAGAATGGTCCTCATGTGGTCCAAAAAGCTATGCTTTTAGGACTAAAGCCAATCACGTGGTGTTGAAAGCCAAAGGCGTGACTCAAAACTATGAAAATGCACCGCGTGTAAACTTGGAATCAATCACGCGCTTGGTCGAGGGGTTCGTAAAGGACAAGAATAGTGACTTGGAGATTTTGAGCTCCTACAACAAAATAGTGAGGGATAAAAAGGGGTTCCATCTAAGAAACGCACCACTCACTAAAAGATTCAGGGTAGTCTATGACAAGAGACAGCTATTGCCTGACGGTACCACATTGCCCTTTGGCTACTGACTTATGCTACAAGCCCCAGTGTGTCTTAAAGCTTAAGATATTATGACTGCTGTCGAGGGTTTTGACCCCCGGCTACAATTGCCTTTTTCAGCATTAATTGCCGGCCCTTCAAACAGTGGCAAAACTTTTTTTGTAAAAAGTATTTTAGAGAATTCTGAACATGTGTTATCTCAAAAGCCTGACAATATTGTATGGTGTTATTCATGTTACCAACCTCTGTATGATGAATTATTGAAGACAATAAAAATCAAGTTTGTTGAAGGAATACCCGATTCTCTGTCTGATGATGAACTTCTCCCCCCACATGTAAATAATCTGCTGGTTTTGGACGATATGCTATTTGCTGGTAGCGAACACCCTGAAATTGCACGAGCTTTTACCCAATATACTCATCATAGAAACCTGTCCGTGCTTTACTTGGTCCAGAATGTGTTTCACCAAGGTAAAAATAGTCGGACCATTAGCTTGAATGCCAACTACATGGTATTGTTTAAAAATCCTAGAGATAAACTGCAAATTAGCACTCTAGCTCAGCAGATGTACCCTGGACGGAAATCATACTTTATGGAGAGCTATGAGGACGCTACCAAAGAGCCATTTTCTTATTTAATCGTGGATTTAAAAGCAAATACTCCAGAACACCTTAGGCTACGTACAGGGCTGTTTCCGGGGGAGAGGCCTGCTGCATACCTTCCTAAAAAGTAAACGCTATGTCTCTGCGTTTAAAAAGAAACCTCCCCCTCTTGAGAAGGCTAGTAGGTTCTACAGCTAAAGAACGGAAGGCCATCTTGGGTCGCTGTTCTTCAGATCTCATATTAGCCCTATGTGAGATTGCTTTGAATCTTCTCAAAGGACGCATTCCACTCACCCTGAACCAATTGAAAAAATTAAGGAGACAAAAGACAGCGATCAAACTCTTTGCCAATAAAAGGGCCAGTCTTCAAAAGAAAAGACATAGTATACAACAGTCTGGGGGTTTTCTTCTACCTTTACTCAGTATAGCCGTGCCCTTCATCACCAGCCTTATTGCGGCCAGACGTGGTGGTTGAACACGGGGGTGTGATGGCCACTAAAATGTACTTGGTGCCTCAACAAGAGTTGGATAGACTTAAAAAACAAATGCAGGGTCCTGAAGATATCAGACAAACAGCGGAAAATGATTTGGATACGGCCATGAAGGATGTTTTGAACCGAAAAGGATTGAACCCCTATGATAAGATTCAAAAATACACAAACCTAATGCAAAGGTATTTGACTCGGGTAAAGCAAGGGGAGAGAGAGACTAACCATTTAACCCTTTCCCTACCGGACCCTTTAACAGATGTCGAACCTAACGATAGCCATGCCCCTGTAAGGCCTGTACCGTCGATCTTACCTAGTGGCGATAATATGTCGGGTGAAGCTCAAATGCCATTTGAAGATAAAGTTATGCATGACCTACTGACACATGTGCCTTTACGTAACAGGAAGAATGTTAAATACATTATGAACAAGATAAAAGACTCAAAGGGGATAGCTGCTTGGAACGACTCTGGAGAGTTTATCCTTCAGGGCTCTGTGGTTAGGGGGTCCCATATGCAGGACTTGCTTAAAAGTACCACGGCTGCCCACAAGGTTGCTGATGACCGAAGGCCTCCCGGCTGGCGTCAGTTTCTTAAGGCCCTGGCAATCCTCAACATCCCCCTCTCCGGTGTACCCAACCATAAGCTTCGTCAACAGATTCAAGCTTTAAAACAAAAGCCTTCAACGAGATACAGCACCCCTAAAGATGCCCCAACGACACCGGCCCCATATGAAAGCGATGATGCTAACTCATTTACTCCCATGAACGTCTCAGGACCTTTTCCTAAACCCGATCTCTCGGCGTGGTTAGACTTTTGAAAATGACTTTTGAATGACTATGATTAAATTCAATAAATTTTTTATTTGAAAAATAAGCAAGTTAACATTTGTGGCATTCTTGAAACATATGACGTGAGCATACGCCTTGATTACGCGTTCTTAAAGGACACACATTTGAACACTTTTGATATTTTCTAACAAAACAAGATACAAGGTTATCATTACTTCTTAAATCATCCTTATAAAGAGACATAACATCTTCAAAAGAAACTCCCCGGGCTCTTTGGCACAGGTAAAATACACAGTGGTGACCGCATGTAGTGGAAAGGTTATCTTGCACTTGTTTGATGTTGTAGTAGATCTTTGTACCGTTTAGGGTCAAAAAATCTTTAATAGATTTAGGGAAATGTGAAAAACCGGGGGGAAAGCCATAGGAATCAAAAAAAGTTGAGATTTTTCGTCCACCTTCCTGTTCTAATGTCATAGCTAGCCAATGTTCACCAGGCATGTGTTTAGGATGGGTATTGACAATAAACATTGCAGGCCTCTCAGACCATATCTCCATAGGTAATTCATCACAAGCCAACACTCCACAAAATTGTTTTCCAATCAAGCGGCTCATGAGCCCGTCCAACTCTTGGGTATTCATGTCTTTGTTCAAAGGTCCTTAATAATAATCCACTAAGACCTGTCTTCGGGCATTCACTTCCAAGATTGAATCAGAGCATGCGTAAACAATCATGCTAACTGTACAGGTTAAAGGTGTACGGAAACGCATTTCCAGCCTGAGGTTACCTTGGGACACCACAGACAGATTTCCTGAGGTGTCATCATCAGGTGATAAATTGAAAGCATACAATGTGTAACCCTCTGCAAAATCATTTCTGTCAATAGGTAAAGAGAGATCTTTTAGATGTCGCCCTGTAGCCAGGAATAGATTGTAAAATTCTCGCACAGATATGTTGTTATTAAATTGTGGTTGGAAAGCCTTCGCCGGAACCTGACGTCCGTCCTGACAGAGCGCTACATACTCTGCATTGAAGTGCTGAAAATTAAAGGGGTTTTTATCTAAACTGCCCGTATTAGAGGCGTGATCAACCAGACCTATAACCACATATCTAGGTAAAGGGCCTAGAAATAGGTTTTCTTGACTGCAGATTCTACTGCCCACAGGTATGCTAAAGGTTTTCATGGTAATTCTTTGGAGAGGGTAAAGGGCATTTCCTTTCATCAAAGCATGTGAGTGACCCAGGCGCACGGCCGGAGATACAGATACTTTTTTAATAAAAAGGGTTGCCCCCAACACTTTCAAACTAAAATCCCCGTCTTGGGGAGACATCAGGCAAAAATCATCCTTGGCCCTGGTTAATTTTAATCTTAAGTCAACCGAATTTAAGAGTAACCGTTCTTGAAAGAAAATGTCAGAGTGTATAGGGCCTAGCAAATGAAACTCTCGAGATTCGGCGCAGTAGCGAGCTCGTGCCGCTAGTCCTTTGTTTGCACCGGTGGAAGGGTCTGTCGATTCCATAGAGGCTCCTGCAGTATCCTTGCTAAACAGCCCGGCGCTAAATTGGGTTTTGAGAGTGTCTTCGGAGTAGTTTAGTAAACACTCCATGATGGCTCTATAAGGGTATGTAGCGCTGCTTTGACTGATTAGGCGTTCACCCAAAGTCACATCAACTTGGGAGAAAATGGTGGCCAAGGGGTAATTAATGAGACTCACTTTGGCATCGTCTGCAATATTAGACCCATCTCTTTTGGTCACTTTTAGACGTAAATGCACCAAGGTGTTGTTGAGGTCCAGATAGTTGTCACCATGGCCTGGTATGAAAAATTCGATAGGCCCGTTATCGGTAATAGCAGAGAGAGGGGCTATCTCCACATAACTGGATCTATCTATTGAATGCTGCGTTAACGGTGCCGTGAAAAGATCAAGTTCTGTCTTTATAGCTTCAGAGGACATTCGATGTAAAAGAGCCATGTCACTTATTCTTTTAGAAAATACTTCCTAGTATTCTTTTAGCCTGTTTTGGTACAGACCTCCTCACTTTACCCCGTCTTTGACTTACTGAGGTTCTTTTAACAGTTAACCGCCGCTTTTTAGGTGCAGGTCTACGCCTTAAACCAGGAGGTCTCTTTTTTGGCCTTCGTGACAATATCATAAGCCCCGAGCCTTCTTGATGCTCCACCTCTGGTGACGCCCTTCGGGTCATAGCATTGGCTACAACCTCACTTACTATATTTTTAGCCGCTGATTTTAAATGTGGTTTGGCTATGCTGAAGCCTCTCTTCATAAACGGTAAAACCATCCTGAAGAGGTTACGGAATATACCTCCTATCCCCGAACCATACATTGTCGGCGCTCCATGATATCCTGGTAGTCCATTACCCACTTGATCCACATAGTATGAAACATAACGGTTAGGGTCGAGCTGATGGAGCTCCATAACCCTTTTATTTGTATTATGTTTATAAATATAATACAGCTATTATATATGTAGAGAGGTTTTGGTGGGTCTAAAGTGGAGTTTTACAATCGTTTTACCATAAGTAAATTCAATGTTTTCGTTCTGATCCGTTTTAAGCTCAACCAGAATGTTTTCAATATAGTTCTTGCTGACATGTACGTAGTGCGGCTTGTCATAATTGACAGTGACGATGTCCCCATCCTTGCCGTCTATATGAACTGTTCGCAGGAGGGGGACACAGCTGTCTCCGACCCTTTGATAGGTTATGATGTCGGTATAGACAAATATGTTGTAAAAGCCTGCATGTATATCCGCAGGGAATGGGAATAATTTATCGTTCACATACGTCCATTTATTGGGACCCATCCCCAACATGTAGGATAAATTACCGCTGGTCTTTATACCTCCGTTAGCAGGCCCTGAGATTTGTATCCTTTTATGGATTGGATTGTAGAATAGGAATATTTCCATCTTGTTCAGGGTTAGGTGTTCATTCAACTCTGAGACGATCCTGTCGACGGTTCTATAGAAACCTTTTTTAAGCTTAATAAGTTTCGCAGGTTCCGAGAACCTTTTGCAATAAAAATCACGGTCCTTAGCTTTGATATTATACCAACTATGGGGGTATGTAATCTCGCTGAGACCTACTTCCCAAGCCTCTGATAACTCTATAGGCTTTGGAAAATTGGTTGTATACTTCGAACTCTGATTATTCCGATATATCTGTGCCGACGCATTACTGGGGAGAGTCAGGTAGAAGCCGCTGTGTTCCATGATGCCCAACTGTGTACACGCGAATGATGCGCTAGTTATCATGACTAGGGGTTTAAATTAACCCCCGTTGCCTCCACCACATCCTGCTCCAATACCCAACTGTTGAACTTTTGAGGCCAGTTTTTCCAGCGGACCAGCAACCATTTTTTACCCTTTTCTCTCTTCTGATCTAGAATCTCCTCCACGTGAAAGACTTTGTCTTTACCCAACTGGACCTTCTGTAATTCCTTCTCATAAAAAGATCCCTCTATAAGATCCCCGTCATAATCTTTTAATTTGTAGACCGGCGGAATGCGTGGCAGACATTCGGTAACGGTAAACAACTCCGAGCTAAAGCCTTGTTCGTATTTTTTGTCGAAAACACCCCTCAACTTTGATATACGCACCAAGTCACCCACTAGGAATTTAAAAGTCATTTTTTTCTTACGGCGAAGTGGGAACAAACCATACATATTTTTAAAGACTTGAAAAGAGTTTTCCGAAGAGACCTCCGAGGGCTTCATACGTATAGTCTTATGGTAGCTGTGGTTGTAACCGTTTACTAAATCCTGAACTATGTCTGTATATCGGTTGGTGTTGTGAGCTGTAAAATAGCGACACATCCGCTCTTTCAAAGTCCTATTAAAGCGTTCCACAACCGAAGCTTTCAAATCAGAGCCTGTAGCAAAATGTACTATATTATACTTATTCATTAGCTTCTGAAATGTTTGATTAAAAAATTCTTTTCCGCCATCCGTCTGCACTTTCTTGGGGGCGCCTCCTGCCTTCAAGATCGATTCAAAGGCCCTGGTCACCTCTGCCCCGCTCTTATTTTTTAACACCCTTACATAGGCTAATTTAGAGAAAATATCTATAACCGTTAGCATGTAGCGATTTCCATCATTTTTATCGGCAAGGGACTGCATGTCACATAGATCCGCCTGAAATTGGGATAATGGATGCGTAGAAAAAACTCTATTTCTTGGAAAATGTTTTCTTACAGGTTTATGTAGAGTGTAGGCATCTTGCTCTGATAACCATTCATTCACTTTAGCATCGCTTAACAGACTACCTGTTTCTTCGACTATAGCTCTCTGTAAACGCTCTTTACCCCCATAAGACCCGGGGTTAGAGGGATTATAATATATGTTTTTCAACAGCTGCTCAGCCATCCTTCTTGCCTCTCTGAGGTACAATAACTGTAATGAGCCACTTTCATATAACGACAACATTTCAGTTTGTGAATTTTTATTTTAAGAATGCAACAATTATTACGTATACAGACAATTCAGGATTTGTTGCAAGATACAAGTCCCCGTTTTCTCAACAATCACAGCATGCAACACCCTGTATATATTGTTTAGATTTACAGGTTTGTTTCGCTGAATTTTTAAAACACACACGTCTGATATATAAGTATATAAACAACAAATATGATACACATTCACATTAAAGGGTGGTTCAAACAAATAATGTAAAATCTTAGCCAAAGTTATTTCTAGTTCTTCAGAATCCTCAACAAGCCTTGATACCATATGTGACCATTGTAAACTCTCGCCCGTATGTCGGACATGTTTCATGATTTGCTCCATTTTTAACACACGCTCTACAATAACCCCTGTATTGTGGGTTGTGTAGAACTTTACATTGTTCACTTTATTTTCAATAATCTGATGCATAACATTTGTAAGGTCTCTCAAAAGAAAAAATGTATTTATTCGCTCAAACATCGTAGACACATAGTTACCCATAGCTCTAAATAAACAAAATGTCACTCGGTCTCTTGGGATTTATTGAGCCAGAAAAGCATCACATCAGCCATCACAGCTTCCCTGTATTTGTTGTCGTCCACCAGGGTGTGTCGGATTTCTTTGAGTTTCTCATGGATGAAGAGGGCCTCCTTCAGTTCATGTAGGAAGGCTTCGGTTACCCCGTAAACTCTAGGGATAGACGGCGCAATACCCATAGACTCCAGGGCGATGACCAGCGCTGGTATAAAACGGCAGGACCACAGTCTTTTCACCAGCTCCTCAAAATGATTGAAAAAGTAGTATCTAGGAGGGTCGTAGAGGCAAGGATGACGACGCTGGCTGGGATGATTGATCTCACAGCCGATGCATTTTTCTCGTATATATTCGCCAATCACCACGTTTAAAAGTGTAGCTACAGAGGCCTTGATTGTATCCACAAAAACAGTACTGGCCACCCCATCAAACACATCCTCAGGCTGGGTAAATGTCGGGGGTGTCACGGGTCTTGCCAGGGGTGCGTAGAGTGTAGGGCTTCGTGGCATAGAGTCTTTAGTGTCGGGCCCCCATGACGTAGTGGCTTCCTCGTAGATGGTCTGGAGATCCATGGTGTATGCTGAAATGAAGAACTGTCTGCTTTTTTTCTTTTTATTGTAGAACAAGGCCCTTGGGTATCTGGGGGGGCGGGGTTAAAGCATCCGCTTACTTAGTTTTCTTCTGACGCTGTATCTTCTTGAGGCTCTTTTGCATCGTAATCTTTACGATTCGTATATATTATGCACTTCTTTAAATGAACAAGGCTCTGACGCTGTTGGCTCTGTACAAAGAGAGCATCCAACGGTTGCAACATTTTCAATTCCAGTACATCCCAACTGTTAAAAGGAATAAGCAGACGCAGTCGGGTATCCCCAGTCAGGCCACCACCCCTAAGTTTGTGGTTTCGGATTGCCTCGGTGCCGATATAGAACTCCACGCTGCCGCACGGTCGGCCATTCTTTCTTTGTATTTTCACCCTGTGAAATATTTGTCCTGAGGAGTCCGGGGTACCTTCCCAACGGGTCTCGTGGCCCGTGAACACACTATACCCCTTGGTGATAAGGCTCAGTTCAGGACACACAACCTTGCGAAAAACCGACCAGTCTTCAACACCATATTCCAAGCCTACAGTCTGGTCTGTATATTCTTCTCCTTCATCTACCGTATAGAGGGTCACTCTACAGGCCAGGTAATCAAACCGATACCCCCACTGCTGGCCATTAGACATCAGCACTTGATCTGTCAGAGCATGTGCTGGCGGTATTTGGGTTCTATACACATTTAAAAAACGTTTTTTTGGCGCATCATATATTGCTGGTTGATACTTTGCCCTTTCTCTATGGGCAACCCGAAGGCCTGTTTCAGTTGTTACAGTCATCACTGCTTTGGTACCGATCCCAAATTCCATGGTTATTCTTAAGATCTTGTGCACTCTTAAACAGGTATTGTTCAGCGGCTTTATAAGGGGCCTTAACCAACCCAAACCGTGAGAAACAGTAACAGGTTGACCTGACACATGGTCACTTACTCAACCCAGGGCATGCACCCTTCTACATGACATAGGGTCATAAATCATTACATAGGGTCATAAATCAGGCTTGGGTCATCAATCATTAACGGCCTGTCAAAGGGACCCTTACTCACCCCATAGCCCCCACCTAACCAGGCTTGTCTATCAGGCTTGGGTCATCAATCATTAACGGCCTGTCAAATGGACCCTTACTCACCCCATAGCCCCCACCTAACCAGGCTTGCCTGACCAGAAGACATGCACACGTCATCACTACATAGGGTTCACATAGAGTTCACATAGGGTCATCAATCAAAATTTTGACCCGTGACATCTACTTTATTCTCTCTCTGGTTCCCCATGGTCTTTTGAGGTAAATCATCATTATTTGAACGAGTCGGTGGCCTGTAAATATTTAATGAGGCTCTTGTGAAAGACACATGTCTGAAGAACCAATGAAATGTGTTCAGTAATTGTAACATATTGTCTGACATTTAAATAACACAAGCCGTCATATCTCATCTCTCGTCACGGTTTTGAATAGCAGGCCCTGTTGAGTGTCGTCGACATCCACTGAAGATCTGCATGGGTAGAGACAAATGCAGAAGAGCCGGGCCTCTTGCAAAGGTAGCTGAGCTGTCTCTGCGGCGATTGGTCCAATACAGGGGCCTGGACCACCCACCAAGAGGACTAGTGGGCCTGTGGAATGCTTTATACTGGATTGCCTGTCTGTCTGTCTGTCTGTGCCTCCCCCCCATCTCACAGCTGGGATGGTGGTGTTGGGGGGGGGGGGGGGGGGGGGGCGCTAGCTTCATCACTACCTGGGAGAGTGAGAGGGCATGTGTGTGCTTCTACCACAGGAGGCTTCTGAGGGAAGGACAGCTCATTATAATGGCTGGAATGGAGCAAATGAAACGGCATCAAACACATTCGATACCATTCAATTTATTCTGATCCAGGCATTACGATGAGCCCGCCCTCCCCATTTAAGGTGCCACCAACCTCTGGTGATGCCTATACCCAGGACCTTTTTTCTGGTCAGTTGGTCATGGATCCTACTCATGACTCATACATGGGTAGGGTCCATTAGACTAGATCAATGGAACAACTCTGATAGGTTACAGCAATAGAACAGAGATCTTTGAATTTCTAAACGGTAGGCGAGTGTACAAACACAGTCCATGTACATCCCTAACAAATCCTCCACCTGTATCCAAAGAACCCTCTAGACAAACATACAACAGGCTACATGTTGACATTCCTGCTCCAATAACACTATAGTGTTGGTTATGACATTGCCCACTGTGTATCAGTGTTTGCAGATCAGGTCAAACAGTGGCGTGCCACAGTACCAGGCTGTGTCTATATTTGCGGTGATCAGCTCTGTGACAGACTGACAGACACTTGGCAGAGGGCCAGGACACACCGAGAGGTGTGTGGGTGTGTGTGGTGATATGCCTCAGTGACATTGAAAGACTAGAGCAAGGTGACTCAGTGCTGTACAGTCGTGGTCAAAAGTTTTGAGAACGACACAAATATATATTTTTTTCACAAAGTCTGCTGCCTCAGTGTCTTTAGATATTTTTGTCAGATGTTACTATGAAATACTGAAGTATATTTACAAGCATTTCATAAAGTGTCAAAGGCTTTTATTGACAATTATATGAAGTTGATGCAAAGAATCAATATTTGCAGTGTTGACCCTTCTTTTTCAAGACCTCTGCAATCCGCCCTGGCATGCTGTCAATTAACTTCTGGGCCACATGGCAGCCCATTCTTGCATAATCAATGCTTGGAGTTTGTCAGAATTTGCGGGTTTTTGTTTGTCCACCTGCCTCTTGAGGATTGACCACAAGTTCTCAATAGGATTAAGGTCTCGGGAGTTTCCTGGCCATGGACCCAAAATATCGATGTTTTGTTCCCCGAGCTACTATTGTGCAAAGCAATGATGACAGCACGTGTTTCTTTTCAGGTAACCGTGGTTGACAGAGGAAGAACAATGATTCCAAGCACCACCCTCCTTTTGAAGCTTCCAGTCTGTTATTCAATCTCAATCAGCATGACAGTGATCTCCAGCCTTGTCCACATCAACACTCACACCTATGTTAACGAAAGAATCACTGACATGATGTCAGCTGGTCCTTTTGTGGCAAAAAGGAAATGCAGTGGAATTGTTTTTTGGTGATTCAGTTCATTTGCATGGCAAAGAGGGACTTTTCATCTGATCACTCTTCATAACATTCTGGAGCATATGCAAATTGCCATCATACAAACTGCTGAGGCAGCAGACATTGTGAAAATGTATATTTGTGTCATTCTCAAGACTTTTGGCCACGACTGTAGGGTAGGCCTACTGTTTGGATGGGTCTGTGTCAAGGGTGTGTGTGTGTGTGTGTGTGTGTGTGTGTGTGTGTGTGTGTGTGTGTGTGTGTGTGTGTGTGTGTGTGTGTGTGTGTGTGTGTGTGTGTGTGTGTGTGTGTGTGTGTGTGTGTGTGTGCACACATGCATGCATGTATGAGTAGTTACATGTAGATGTATGTGTATGGGTGTGTGTTTGAGGTTGGAGAGGGTGTGTATTTGAGGTTGAGGTTGGAGAGGGTGTGTATTTGCTTGAGCGACATGGAGACCTAGAAACTTCCAGATGGAAAGAAGAAGAGGGAGAGCCTGGCGGACTGATGACAGACTGGGTGGGGACCATAGTCATGCCACACACTACAACGACAACTATCAATCATCTGGTTGCTATAACCCCCCAAACACATATGCCAATACACTGTAGATCAAACAAGCTCAAATGTTGCTCACCTGTCACTGACTTTGGCTGTGATTGGCTGTGGCCTGAAACTGAGCAACTGGCTTCAATTGAAAACAGGAGTAGCCTACACGTTACCGTGAAAACATATTTTGGAGTTCCATAAGTGTTTAATGTGGTGTTAGTGACAAGCCTCTGATCTTTCCTCACTTTGTCATTCTGTCAGGTATCCCATATCACTTTGCCCTGAGGCCTGATACTGTACCTTCAAAAGACAACCTGAGACCTGATACTTCCAGAAGACAACCAACCTGAGGTCTGATACCTCCAGAAGACAACCAACCTGAGGCCTGATACCTCCAGAAGACAACCAACCTGAGGCCTGATACTTCCAGAAGACATCCAACCTGAGGCCTGATACCTCCAGAAGACATCTAACCTGAGGCCTGATACTTCCAGAAGACATCTAACCTGAGGCCTGATACCTCCAGAAGACATCCAACCTGAGGCCTGATACCTCCAGAAGACATCCAACCTGAGGCCTGATACCTCCAGAAGACATCTAACCTGAGGCCTGATACTTCCAGAAGACATCCAACCTGAGGCCTGATACTTCCAGAAGACATCCAACCTGAGGCCTGATACTTCCAGAAGACATCTAACCTGAGGCCTGATACCTCCAGAAGACATCCAACCTGAGGCCTGATACCTCCAGAAGACATCTAACCTGAGGCCTGATACTTCCAGAAGACATCCAACCTGAGGCCTGATACTTCCAGAAGACATCCAACCTGAGGCCTGATACTTCCAGAAGACATCCAACCTGAGGCCTGATACTTCCAGAAGACATCTAACCTGAGGCCTGATACCTCCAGAAGACATCTAACCTGAGGCCTGATACCTCCAGAAGACATCTAACCTGAGGCCTGATACTTCCAGAAGACATCCAACCTGAGGCCTGATACCTCCAGAAGACATCCAACCTGAGGCCTGATTCTTCCAGAAGACAACCAACCTGAGGCCTGATACTTCCAGAAGACATCCAACCTGAGGCCTGATACTTCCAGAAGACATCTAACCTGAGGCCTGATACCTCCAGAAGACAACCAACCAACCCCTGGGGGGGGGGGGGGGGGGGGGGGGATTGTTTTGGTTTGCCCATGCTGCAGATCGCTATATTGGTCCGCTAATACAGGACTATTAAAGGCCCAGTGCATTACCTTTGTGATCTTTTTTATATAATAATAATTTATAATAAATATATGTGATTTTTATTCTGATTTCTGCAGCACCCTCTGCACCCCTACTTCCCGCGGCTATGATTATAACCACATCATAATTCATTCATTAAGTCTATTAGCATTCAGTAGTGATACCGTGAGCTCCATAAAGGTGTTTAAATCCCTGCATACCACTATGGGTATGAACATCTGATGTGGATTCTTACACTACAGTATAGTGCTGTTCAGCTAAACTGTTACCTAATTTCACAAGTTAACTTTTAACTTCTTGAAGGTTCTGCAAGTGTTTTTTTTGCATGTATCATGTGCACGGTAATCTCCAGGCCATGTGTTCACATTGTCTGTCTATTATAAAATACAGGGATCTATAGTGGACTAGGCCTGTCGAGGGCTAGCTAATACACCAAGGCCATGGTAGCTTGTTTGCTCCAATCAGATTCATTGCAGGTATCACTTAAAATATCTGGCACAATTGGGTGTAAAATATGCTTGATGTCCACAATATGGAAAATGATTGAAAGTGTCTAAAGAAATCTTTAAATCAATAATTTATCCACCTCTGTTTAGTCGTGCATAATGAATACTACAAGACAATACAAGATCACTGATTAAAAATACCTTCTGGGTAAGTGCAATCATGGACACAGTACACTATACAGTGCATCACAGTATACAGTGTGTAGTAGAGTTAAAATGGTTATTCCATCAAACTTCTAATTATTAGAAGAGTACACAATGCAGAACAGAACGACCAGGTTGAGGGTCAGTGGCCAAAGCCCGCAAACAGGAATATTCCAAGTTCAGACAGAAGGGGGGAGTCAGATAGCTATGATCGCCAGGAACTTTACTTTTGGTGTTTATTTTGAATTGTTGCGCTACTGGTGCTGTCTGTTGATGTTAGGTAGGCAGCTACAGTAGCTGAATGATGTTAACATCTTCGGGTTTTGTTTCATTACATTTATTTTATTTCATCTGGGTGCTTGTGTCACCTACTAACACCCTGGTACTATCCGTAGCTCCCGTTCTCCTCAAACCGAGAAAACACTGAGAGAGAAAGGTATGTGTTGCAGATTACTCCTTTGTAGAAGTCCATAACGTGAAATAAATCAAACATCCCAAGGTTAATGCTGTAGATATTGTTATAAAGGAGTGTGAGACTATTGAAACATGTAACTTTCAGAGTTTTATTGTTATTAATATAGTTTACAGAGTGCTAAAAGTGCTTCTGTTGCTAGCTAGCATGTCTTTCTACAGCTAAACTGCCGACTGGTGCTGGCGTTGCATTATGAGAGATGTAGTTTGGTCCTCTAAGGTCTGAATGGGATAGCAGCGATTTCACGTTGTAACTTATTTGTGTTGCAGTGTTTTTGTACATGAGTTGTTGTATTTTGGTACTGTCAACACTGAAAGCACCTAGCAATGTATTGGGGATGTGAGACAGGATATGTGTTTTACCTGTCTTCATGCTCCTGTGTAGAACAACTTGTCAGATGGTGCACTGGAGACTGGTGTGTTCCTGTCTTTTCACAATACTATTGCAGGTATGGTTCTATTGTTTAAGACTTAAGATTATACATTCTTTGTAATAAGGACTGGTTATTATTTTATAGTATACATTATGGCTTTATGTATGAGTGTGATTGTGTGGGTCTGAGAAAACACTAAGAGAGAAAGAACAACTTGTCAGATGGTGCATTGGAGGCTGATGTGTTCCTGTCCTGTCTTTTCACAATACTATTGCAGATCAACATAAAAGCCTAAAAGACAGCCGTGGTGTCGCTCTTCATTTCTTAGTTCTCCTGTGGTGCATACAAGGCCTGCTACAAGTGCATCCCCCCAATGACCACCCCCTACCCAGAGTGTAATAATGTAATGTGTGCATGTCATTGTCTGTCTGAGGTGAACTTGAGACAGGGGGTCTGCCTTGGTCTGTCAGCCTAACAGAGTCTACCAGAAGTTTCTATTATGAGACAGCAGCTGATCTGGCTGCCAAAGACAGTATCCAGAAATAGGAGGGAGGAGAAAGGAGGAGGAGAGGAAATATCACGAGCCAGGCAAATTAATGTAATAACTCAATCTTGGGGGGGGGGGGGGGGCAGCTCGCGCTGAGGGAACAGTGTTAGCTGAGCGCCAGGCAGCTCGCGCTGAGGGAACAGTGTTAGCTGAGCGCCAGGCAGCTCGTGCTGAGGGAACAGTGTTAGCTATCTGCTGAGTGCCAGGCAGCTCGCGCTGAGGGAACAGTGTTAGCTATCTGCCGAGGGAACAGTGTTAGCTATCTGCTGAGTGCCAGGCAGCTCGCGCTGAGAGAACAGTGTTAGCTATCTGCTGAATGCCAGGCAGCTCGCGCTGAGAGAACAGTGTTAGCTATCTGCTGAGTGTCAGGCAGCTCGCGCTGAGGGAACAGTGTTAGCTATCTGCCGAGGGAACAGTGTTAGCTATCTGCTGAGTGCCAGGCAGCTCGCGCTGAGGGAACAGTGTTAGCTATAGGCTGAGTGCCAGGCAGCTCGTGCTGAGGGAACACTGTTAGCTATCTGCTGAGTGCCAGGCAGCTTGTGTTGAGGGAACAGTGAAAGCTAGGCACAAGCGAGCCAGAGAGAAGAACACACTTGTATAATTTAATAATCATTCTCTGGTTTGCTCCGTTTCCGAGTGTAGCTATCGACATTATTGCTACATAATTTTAAGACGAACGGTGCTCGTCTGCTTTCCTGAAGCACTTTAGGCCATTAAATTTACTAAATTATTCCTGGGAAGAGAGAGGCCATTATACACACTGACATATTTTACTTTAGTCAATTTAACTTGAGTTACTGAATCTTTGCTCTAGAACCCTTAAATGTAAGGTAGTCCACACAACTGTTGTTTAAAACAGCTGTGCATTTAACTACTTAATAAGGTAGCTACAGTCTGAAATCTGGTACTCTGTTCAATTATCATTTACATTCTTGAATATATGCAGGCATGGAAACCAACCACTAGTAAAACACTGAATTGGTGTGATCAATTGAATAACTTTGTGACCAACTGGAGACCCAACACTGTATTTTATCTCACAATCATCACAATGCAGGGTAGCCAGCTCTAAGTGGCCCAAAGCCCTTTTTGTTATTCAGGGTCAGGAGCCCTGGGAACCGCTGTCTATCAGGAATCTATAGAATGGAAAGGACTTTGTCTGAGGGAGGACGGTTGCCAGGTATTCCCCCTAATCCCCCTCTGATTAATGGAGCTTTAACTCCCCGTAAAACAATTATCATTCCACTGACCTCCGACGATGACTCTTGAGAGAGTGGCTCACTTTTAAGATGAAAGAGTATTGGTTACTTAGCGCTGGAAAGTCTACTCTGAACAACTGTCAGGGAAATAGAACTAGAAGAAAACAAACAGTCCATCTGTGCAGACAAACTGTTTTTGTTTTGTGATATTGCACTTTTATGAATAGCCAAGATGGATTACTAGGTTATTGATTCTGGCAACCCGTTTTTAATCTAAGGGACTTATCAGGTGTATCCACGGGGGAGTGTGTGTGTGCGCTTAGTGTGTGTTAGGCTGTGTCATGCACACACACACACAATAATGAATCAATAATTCAGCAGCACCCGCCGAGGGTCCCACATCCCACTTAAGGAGTCTGCCTTTTCTTTCTTCCAAGAAAGGTAAAGAAACGTAAATAAAAAATGTGTCTGGGTAACTCTATGTAATTATAACCAGAGGTTAAGTTGGACTTCTAATCAGATCTAACCCCCTGCACATTCACTCACCTTATTTTCTTATCCAGGGTAACTTTGTCCATTGGCTGTCAAATGTGCCAGACGTGTTCACACCCAGTGATAGGGCTGGAGGTTTTTCTAGAATAATTACTCCAAGGACCTCAACAATGTTACCTTGTACAAGGTTAATTCACAACCCAGGCAGTCTCACTTTCGTAATAGATTCCCATGACTGACCTGCAGACGAAAGCAGCTTCTCCAATCAGCAGAACATATTAGTCAATCTCACACTTCTGTTATATGAATTTCACAGGTATACTCCACCCTGTAACAAAAACGTATATTTTCTACATGATGGAGTAATAGTGAAGACATCAAAACTATGAAATAACACATGGTATCATGTAGTAACCAAAAAAGTGTCAAACAAATCAAAATATATTTTATATTTCAAATTCTTCAAAGTAGGTACTCTTTGCCTTGATGCTTTGCACACTCTTGGCATTCTCTCAACCACCTGGAATGCATTTCAATTAACAGGTGTGCTTTTGTGGAATTTCTTTCCTTCTTAACACTTTTGAGCCAATCAGTTGTGTTTTGACAAGGTAGAGGTGGTAAATAGAAGATAGCCCTATTTGGTGAAAGACCAAGTCCATATTATGGCAAGAAATGCTCAAATAAGCAAAGAGAAACAATAGTCCGTCATTACTTTATCCTCTTTCAGCTAGGGGGCACTATTTTTATGTTTGGAAAAATAACGTTCCCAATGTAAACAGCCTATTTCTCAGGCCCATATGCTAGAATATGCATATAATTGACAGATTAGGATAGAAAACACTCTAAAGTTTCCAAAACTGTCAAATTATTATCTGTGAGTATAACATAACTGATATTGCAGGCGAAACCTGAGGAAAATCAAGTCAGGAAGTGGCTTCCATTTTGAAAGCTCCATGTTCCATAGCCTGCCTTCGCTCCATTTAAAGGGATATCAACCAGATTACTTTTCCTATCGCTTCCTTAAAATGTCAACAGTCTTTAGACATAGTTTCAGGCTTTTATTTTGAAAAATGAGCGAGAAAGATAACATCGTGTCAGGTGTTCGTATGAGATTGTGCAGCCATCGTCTCTCCCTCTCCTACTGAAAAAGACAGTGCCGGTTGATATATTATCGATTATATATTTTAAAAGCAACCTGAGGATTGATTATAAAAAACCGTTAGACATGTTTCTGTGGACATTACGGATACTATTTGGAATTTTTGTCTGCGTTGTCGTGACCGCTTGAGCCTGTGGATTTCTGAACATAACGCACCAAACAAACTGAGGTATTTTGGATATAAAATAATATTTATGGAACAAAAGGAACATATATTGTGTAACTGGGAGTCTCGTGAGTGAAAACATCCGAAGATCATCAAAGGTAAGCGATTAATTTTATTGCTTTTCTGATTTTCGTGACCAAGCTACTTTGATGCTAGGTGTTCGTAATGTTTTGTCTAGTGATCGATACACTTACACAAACGCTTGGATTGCTTTCGCTGTAAAGCATATTTTCAAAATCTGACACGACATGTGGATTAACAAAATGCTAAACTGTGTTTTGCTATATTGCACTTGTGATTTCATGAATATAAATATTTTTAGTAATATTATTTGAATGTGGCGCTCTGAAATTCAGAGGTTGTTGATGACAATTATCCCGCTAACGGGATAGATAGCATCAAGAAGTTAAGACATGAAAGTCAGTCAATCCAGAAAATATCAAGAAGTTTCTTCAAGTGCAGAGACCACCAAGTGCAGAGACCAAAACCATCAAGAGCTATGATGAAACTGGCTCTCAAGAGGACCGTCACAGGAAAGGAAGACCCAGAGTTACCTCTGCTGCTGTAACAGGGTGTGTGACTGGTTGCTGGGAAGTCAGGCGCAGGAGAGCAGAGACGGGTGATAACAGGATAACTTAATATACACCCTGGCACAAAGCACAACCACGATAACATGAACCGCTTTAAACAAAACAAACCTAGTGCAAGCCAACCCGCCAACGTCGAATGCCGACCGAACAAGGAGAGGTACCGACTTCGGCGGAAGTCGTGACAGCTGCAGAGGATAAGTTAATTAAAGCTACCAGCCTCAGAAATTGCAGCCCAATTAAATGCTTCACAGAGTTCAAGTAACAGGCATCAACTATTCAGAGGAGACTGTGTGAATCAGGCCTTCATGGTTGAATTGCTGCAAAGAAACCACTACTAAAGGACATCAATAATAAGAAGAGACTTGCTTGGGCCAAGAAACATGAGCAATGACATTAAACCAGTGTGAATCTGTCCTTTGGTCTGATGAGTCCAAATTTGAGATTTTTCGTTTCAACCACTCAGTCTTTGTGATGCGAAGTAGGTGAATGGATGATCTCCTCATGTGTAGTTCACACCGTGAAGCATGGAGGAGGTGGTGTGGGTGTGCTTTGCTGGTGACACTGATTTATTTAGAATTCCAGGCCAACTTAACCAATATGGCTACAACAGCATTCTGCAGCGATACGCCATCCCATCTGGTTTGCGCTTAGTGGGACTATCATTTGTTTTTCAACAGGACAATGACCCAACACACCTCCAGGCTGTGCAAGGGCTATTTGACCAAGAAGGAGAGTGATGGAGTGCTGCATCAGATGACATGGCCTCCACAATCACCTGACCTCAACCCAATTGGGATGGTGTGGAATGAGTTGGACGGCAGAGTGAAGGTAAATGATCCAAAACACACAATCAAGTCTACATGAAATACCTGAAAAGCAACACATTTGAAGTTTTGGAATGGCCTAGTCAATGACCAGACCTAGTCCCACAATTGAGATGTGGCAAGACTTGAAACAAGCAGCTCATGCTTGAAAACCCACAAATGGTCGCTGGGTTAAATTAGTTCTGCATGGAAGTGTGGGCCATAATTCCTCCAAAGCAACGAGAAAGACTGATCGACAACTACAGGAAGTGTTTGGTTGGAGTCATTGTAGCTAAAAGGTGGCACAACCAGTTATTAAGTATAAGGGGCAATTACTTTTTCACACAGGGGCATTGGGTGTTGCATAACTTTGTTTAACTTTCTTGATTTGTCACACCTGTAAGGGATCATCTTGGCCAAAGAGAAATGCTCATTAGCAGGGATGTAAACAAATTTGTTCCCAAATTTGTCACACCCTGACCATAGTTTGCTTTGTATGTTCTATGTTTTGTTTGGTCAGGGTGTGATCTGAGTGGGCATTCTATGTTGGATGTCTTGTTTGTCTGTTTCTGTGTTTGGGCCTGATATGGTTCTCAATCAGAGGCAGGTGTTAGTCATTGTCTCTGATTGGGAACCATATTTAGGTAGCCTGTTTTGTGTTGGGTTTTGTGGGTGATTGTTCCTGTCTCTGTGTTAGTTTGCACCAGTATAGGCTCAGTCACTTTGGTTTTTCTTTTTTCCTTGTTGTGGAAGAGAAGAGAACGTGAGCCGGGTGCGCCAATCTCCTTGCGGAGATGGTGCAAAATCCATCAACACGGTCGGTCCCTGGGATTGGGCTGGCCAACACGGTTCGGTTTGCTTGGAAGGAAAAAGAGTTGGAGCCTTTAGGACGGGAAACTTTTGGAAGGACAATATTGATGGGGATTCTAAAGCTGACGGTGAAGGACGTGTTTTGTTTCCAAGGCAACTCGTTGGAGGGAGCATACGACGTGGCACTATATACAGAGGAGAAACACAATGATATCCTGAGAAGGGCAAGAGCAGTGGGAGGTGAGAGGCCGATGAGCCACTATGAAATAACAAGCCTGGCGAGGAACAACTTTAGGGTTGTAACTGTCAACATTTACAACCCATACGTTAAGGACGAAGAGGTGAGGGCCTTTCTGGGGAGATAATACAACATACTTCTTTTTTCACTTACAGATCCTTGGCAGGCGGTTTTAGGGATGTACACGCGTTCACTTTCTCCCTTTGTGCCGACCAGTTTGACGTAAACACTGTGCAATGTGCCGGCAAGCAGCATTTCTCCAGTAAACACTGTTCAATGTGCCGGCAAGCAGCATTTCTCCAGTAAACACTTTCCCTGTGTACTTCACCATGATGATTCTACACACAGCAAGACAACATATTAGACATACTGCGTTACAATTTGAGCCAACTCAAGATGATCAACTGCAACTAAATGTTTGCCACAATAAATGGGTCGTTCCACAAAAAGTCCCTTTGATATCTTAAGTATAAATTGTGCACCAATATTGCATTTTAAAAGCCTGTTATATTTAATGAAGTGCCCTTTAATTATAGACCCCCTTTTAAAAATGAGTGAAGACTTTCTAAAGTGCTGTTCCTCATTTTAAAATCAACTCTGTTAAGTGAACTGAACTCTCATTTTAATACTGTAACTCTTCCTTAATATAAAAAATACATTTTTAAAAGAAACATTGAACATCTATTAGTCAAATCATAGTGTCTAAGCAGGTGAGCATGTTTTTGCTTTTTGGCCTTGTTCTGATGTTTTGTGGTAGAAAGCTGTGCGGATCAAGAATAACACATAGACAGGCTAGACATGTAAAAACAAACGACAACAAAAAACACGTGAAGCTTGCATTCAATTGCCCTGCTCTGTTGCACAAAACAAGCTTCGATTCCTTCTGTCATGAGGGGATGTATGGCTAATTTAAGATGAAATTGTCAACCCTGTTACTTAGACGCTTAACTATAGTCATTTTGTTATTTAAATGTGTTGATTAAGTTGAACATGTACTCTTTAGAAAGTAAAAATTATTATTCATTTCATTTGTTGGAACAGCCCAAATATTGGTAGTCTTTTACAAGATGAAAATGATGCTTCGTGTATCTACTCTACAACATGTTTAACATGAAAACATAAATTACAATGTAATTATTGTATATCCAAGGTTGAACTGAAAAAAGTACTGTCAAGCAGCCTCCTGTGTCCTGTTCATAAGGAACTATCACATTAAAATCCCAAAACAGTGCAGCAGAATTCAATTGACCAAGTATCATGCTTTCCTTACCTTGGTGCGTAGTATCAGATCAAGTGTGCTCTGGATAAACATCCCTGGCTTCTAAACTCTATATATTCATGGGCCTATGGGAGTTGCTACAGCGGACTCACAACCAGTTCTGTAGAAATTAGAATGCACCGAGGGGAGAACATTTTCTAAACCTGATTCACACATCTGCTGAAACTGGAACTAAAGGTTACAGTTCCATAAAATACAGTCAGTGACAGAGCATTCAGAAAGTATTCAGACCCCTCCACTTCTTCCACATGTTGTGATGTTACAGCCTTATTCTAAAATGGTTTAAATCAATCTATACACAATACCCCATAACAACAAAGCGAAAACAGGTTTAGACATTTTTGCAAGTATAAAAAAAAACAAAAAACAGAACCTTATTTATATAAGTATTTGCTATGAGACTTGAAATTGAGCTCAGGTTTACCCTTTTTCCAATGATAATCCTTGAGTTGTCTACAACTTGATTGGAGTCTATCTGTGGTAAATTCAATTGATTGGACATGATTTGGAAAGGCACAATACATCTATATAAGGTCCCAAATATGGCAGTGCATGTCAGAGCAAAAACCAAGCCATGAGGTCGAAGAAATAGTTGTCCGTACAGCTCCGAGACAGGATTGTGACAAGGAACAGATCTGGGGAAGGGTACCAACACATTTCTGCATCCTTGAGGGTCCCCAAGAACAGTGGCCCCCATCATTAAAATCAAATTGTATTTGTTACATGCACCGAACAGGTGTAGACCTTACAGTGAAATGCTTACAACCCATGGCTCACCTTTTAAAGTTGTGCACACAACGAGGAATGACGAGAGAGAGAGATGGGGAAGAGGAGATTGTTTAGACTGAGATGAACACACATGGCTTCACCTTTCTTGTGCAACTGTCAAATAGAGACTACCAGAAGTCTCAGGTCATCGCTAGTGGGACGCATTTTTCAGCCAGAGGCGTATGGCAAGATTCGGTTTTTTTTTCTGTTGGAAATGGGAAAGTATGACATGTCAGGAAGGTCAGCATTGGGGTTAAGAGGTCGCCACCTATTTGGTACCTGAGCAGTCAGTCCTGCGTTTACTGAGGACATGCCCAGGCCTATTTAAATTGAATAATGAGAAGACTTGAGGGGAGTGCTGCTTATCATGCCAGTGGCACACAGCAGGATTTCACCACTCTGGTGAGGGAACTCCGTTTTGGACTTTTCAGCTACTGACAGTTAGCACCTACAGTAATCATTACACGGAGGAGTAGTTTGTTAATTCTCCTCTCTTTATCCTATGCATCCTTCATGGTATGGAGGGCAGACAAAGTGCTTGTATACTTCAGAGGATTTATTCTGACACCTTCCAACAGTATGCAACATATGAGAGGATGTTTACAAGGAAAAACAGAGGAGGAAATGTGTTTCACTTCCACCATCTTATATACGCTGCTTGTGGAAAACAAAAAACCCATTTGACAATCCTCCTGAGAGATCTGGAGATTTCACGATACACAGCAGATTGTATTTGTTCAGCTTGCTGTAGACCAGAAACCCTGAAATATGTAATCCCCTAAAACCTTAAATTCAAACCACATGCAGTTGTCTTGGTTAATGCTCTCCAGTGGACCATTCTGGAGGAGAGTGTTTTCGCCTGATCGACCACTTCCTAGTCTCTTTGAATGAATGGCTCAGATTCTCATTTAGAGGCTTTCAGTGGCGGTGAATGACAGAGCCTTTGGTTGGTCTGGAGAGGCAGGTCCATTGATGCCCATAGTGATGAAGTGCAGGGCCAGCCACTATCAGCCAGCCACTATCAGAGGTGCAAAATACTGTTCTTAATAGAAAAGCATTTCAAATCAAACTTTGTCACAGGCACCGAATACAACAAGTGTAGACTTTACTGTGAAAGTATTACTTACAAGCCCTTAACCAACAGTGCAGTTCAAGAAGAGTTAAGAAAATATTTAGTAGACTAAAATACAAATTATAATTAAAAGTAACACAATAAGAATAACCGTAACGAGGTTATATACAGGGGGCACCAGTACCGAGTCAGTGTGCGGGGGTATATACAGGGGGCACCAGTACCGAGTCAGTGTGCAGGCTATATACAGGGGGCACCAGTACCGAGTCAGTGTGCAGGGGTACAGGCTAGTTGAGGTAATACGTAGGTGCGGGGCGAAGTGACTTGTCATAGATAACAAACAAACAGCAAGTTGCAGCAGTGTACAAAAGGGATGGGGGGGGGGGTGTCAATGTAAATTGTCCAGGTGGCAATTTAATTAATTGTTCAGCAGCCTTATGGTTTGGGGGTTGAAGCTGTTGAGGAGCCTTTTGGACCTAGACTTGGCGCTCCGGTACCGCTTGCCGTGTGATAGCAGAGAGAACGGTCTATAACTTGGGTAACTGGAGTCTGACAATTTTATGGGCTTTCCTCTGACACCACCTATTATATAGGTCCTGGATGGCAGGAAGCTTGGCCCCAGTGATGTACTGGGCCGTTCACACTACCCTCTGTAGTGCCTAACGGTCAGATGCTGAGCAGTTGCCATACCAGGCGGTGATGCAACTGGTCAGAATGCTCTCGATGATGCAGCTGTACAACCTTTTGAGGATCTGGGGCCCCATGCTAAATCTTTTCAGTCTCCTGAGGGGGAATAGGTTTTGTCATGCCCTCTTCACGGCTGTCTTGGTGTGCTTGGACCATGTTAGTTTGTTGGTGATGTAGACGCCAAGGAACTTGAAGCTCTCAACCTGCTCCACTACAGCCCCATCAATGAGAATGGGGGCGTTCTCAGTTCTCCTTTTCCTGTAGTCCATAATCCTCTCCTTCGTCTTGATCACGTTGAGGGAGTGGTGGTTGTCCTTGCACCAAACCTATAGGCTGTCTCATTATTGTTGGTGATCAGGCCTATGATTGATTGCTGATGACACTGTTGTGTCATCAGCAAACTTAATGATGGTGTTGGAGTCCTGCCTGGCCGTGCAATCATGAGTGAAGAGGTAGTACAGGAGGGGACTGAGAACGCACCCCTGAGGGGCCCCCATGTTGAGGATCAGCGTGGCGTAATGTGTTGTTACCTACTCTCACCACCTGGGGGCGGCCCATCAGGAAGTCCAGGATCCAGTTGCAGAGGGAGGTGTTTAGTCCCAGGGTCCTTAGCTTAGTGATAAACTCAGCTCTACCCTTTAGCTCAGTGGGAATGTTGCCTGTAATCCATGGATTCTGGTTGGGTGTATGTACATACAGTCACTGTGAGGACGACGACCTCGATGCACTTATTGATAGAGACAGTGACTGATGTGGTGTACTTCTCAATGCCATCGGAAGAATCCCGGAACATATTCCAGTCTGTGCTAGGAAAACGTTCCTGTAGTTTAGCATCTGCTTCAGCTGACCACTTTTTTGCTTGTAAGCAGGAATCAGGAGGATGGAGTTATGGTCAGATTTGTCAAATGGAGGGCGAGGGAGAGCTAAGTGCACCTCTGTGTGTTGAGTAAAGGTGGTCTAGATTTGTTTCCCTCTCGTTGCACATTTAACATGCTGATAGAAATAAGGTAAAACTGATTGAAGTTTCCCTACATTAAAGTGTCTGGCCACTAGGAGCGCAGCCACTGGATGAGCGTTTTTCAAGTGTGGTTTTAGTGCCAGCCTCGGTCGGTGGTGGTATGTAGACAGCTAAGAAAAATACAGATCATGAGATATCATGAGATACTCTACCTCGGGCGAGCATAACCTTGAGACTTCCTTAAATATCGTGCACCAGCTATTGTTTACAAATATGCATAGACCCCCGCCCTGTGTCTTACCAGAGGCTGCTGTTCTGTCCTGCCGATAGAGTGAATAACCTGCCATCTGTATGTTCTTAATGTCGTTGTTCAGCCACTACTCGATGAAACATAAGATATTACAGTTTTTAATGTCCTGTTGGTAGGATATAGGTGCTCTCAGTACGTCCAATTCATTTTCCAGCGAATCATAGGGATCTGGGCCGGTCGGGTGTCTGTAGTATATGCCTGGTGTCCGACTCATTGAAGAAGAACTCCTCGTCCAATTTGAGGTGAGTAATCCCAGTTCTGATGTCCAGAAGCTCTTTTCGGTCATAAGAGACGGTAGCAGCAACATTATGTACAGAACAAGTTCCGAACAACACAAAAAAAAATGGCATGGTTGGTTAAGAGCCGATAAGACTCTTATGGTTGTTGCTGAGTATCATTAGTAACAATGGTTAGTGCAGGCAACAGACGAAGGTATAGCCTATTGTTGTACACTGTTCTCCCTATTATCATTCTATGTACAAATGTTTACCAACATTACCATGGGTTGACGAACTGAATGTGGTAATTTTCTGAATGAATCAAACCAGCATTTTCTTTCTTTCGTTAAAACCTCTTATGGCTGCAATCCCGTTAACGGGGTCGATATGACAACAGCCAGTGAAAGTGCAGGGCGCCAAATTCAAAACAACAGAAATCTCATCATTAAAATAGAAATCAAATTAATCACTAACCTTTGATGATCTTAATCAGATGACACTCATAGGACTTCATGTTATACAATACATGTATGTTTTGTTTGATAAAGTTCATATTTATTTTTTAAAAATCTTAGTTTAGTTTACATTGGCGCGTTACGTTCACTAGTTCCAAAAACATCCGGTGATTTTGCATAGCCACATCAATTCAACAGAAATACTCATCAACAAATGTAGATTAAAATACACGTTATGCACATGGAATTATAGATATACCTCTCCTTAATGCAACCGCTGTGTCAGATTTCAAAAAAACTTTAAGGAAATAACAAAAACCATGCAATAATCTGAGACGGCGCTCAGAAAGATTTTTTATCCGCCATGTTGGAGTCAACAGAAATCAGAAATAACATTGTAAATATTCCCTTACCTTTGATGATCTTCATCAGAATGCACTCCCAGGAATCCTAGTTCCACAATAAATGCTTGATTTGTTCGATAATGTCCATTATTTATGTCCAAGTAGCTACTTTTGTTTGGGTTTAGGTATACAAATCCAAACGCTCGTGCAGGTCCAGCATCAAAAAGTTATATTACAGGTCTTAGAAACATTTCAATCTAAGTATAGATTCAATCTTTAGGATGTTTTTATCATAAATCTTCAATAACGTTCCAACCAGAGAATTGCTTTGTCTGTAGAGAAACCATGGAACGCAGGTCGCTATCATGTGAATTCCGCATGACAAGCCCTTGGCTCTCTGCTAGACACCTGGCTCATTCAGCTCCCATTCAGCCCCACAACCAAGTAGAAGCCTCATTCAAGATTCTAAAGACGGTTGACATCTAGTGGAAGCCCTAGGAAGTGCAACTTCATCCATATCCCACTGTGAATTCAATAGGTGCTAGGTTGAAAATGGACCAACCTCAGATTTCTCACTTCCTGTTTGGATTTCTTCTCAGGTTTTTGCCTGCCATATGAGTTCTGTTATACTCACAGACATCATTCAAACACTTTTAGAAACTTCAGAGTGTTTTATATCCAATACTATGCATATATTAGCAACAGGGACAGAGGAGCAGGCCGTTTACTCTGGGCACCTTTCATCAGCGTTGACAAAATTCTAACTAAAAGGTACACCGTATTTAAAGAGATTGCTTAAAATAAATGTACTGAAATGTACTTTTTATTCTGAGAACCCAAGGGAACCAGGCCTGCAAAGCCCTTTATGCAGCTGCACAAGTTAAGTCTGAATACCAACTACTGAGAAGTGCGTAGGAAAGGAAGCATGTTGAAAGGCATATTTTCTACATGGGAATCAGGGTCGTAGCGAACCACTAGATTGCATAAGCATACATTCAGCTTTTTTTGGTGGACATCCAATCAAATTTGGTGTGTAGATTCAGTCGTTTCTTGTATAATTCTGGAGTGGGATTCATAGAGAATTGATGATTTATTCCAAGAAGATAATCTGTTAATTTGAGTAGTTCTAATTTCCGTTTTTATTTTTGTCAGTGTGAAATTATTTGTCCTCTCAAAACAGCTTCCAATGTTACCTGTAGAAAAGAGTGTGAGGTTGAATCTTATTTATGTTAACAATTGCAAAACTCGCTATCTGATAAAAGAAGGAAGTTAAGGGAAGTCTCTCCCTCTCAGAAATGATAATTCATGTAAACCTATGCTTTTGTGTTGTATACTGGAACTCCTTTTACAATGGTATTTTTGCTAGTCAACTATAACTCATAGCCTAATACCTTTTTGCACATTGCTAATTACCTTATGGAATGTATTAGACTTTGCTAATTTACGAATAACATGGGTCTGACTATGGCTCCTGGTGAGGAATATATTGTTACGACCCTAAAAAAAACTATTACTTCCTTGATAAGATGTTGAGGGACATGCTGCCTTCGCAAACATGACTATGCAGGAATACATTTCTTATCTCAATCAAATATCAAGCACCTGTTTTTTTAGCTGGCTTTCACCTCATGCATCTCTTTCTGGAACATCTGTATATACAGTGCATTTGGAAGTATTCAGACCCTTTGACTTTATCCACATTCTGTTACGTTGCAGCCTTATTCAAAAATGTATTTTAAAAAAACAACATCTGCATGAATATAGACACAATTTCCCATAGTGACAAAGCTAAAACAGGTTTTTATAATTTTCTGCAATAGTATATATATATATATATATATATATATATATATATATATATATATATATATATATATATATATATATATATATATATATATATATATATATATGAAAAGAGAAATTCCTTATTTGCATAAGTATTCAGACCCTTTGCTATGAGACTCGAAATTGAGCTTGGGTGCATCCTGTTTCCATTGATAATCCTTGAGATTTCTACAACTTGACTGGAGTCCACTTGTGGTCAATTCAATTGATTGAACATGATTTGGAAAGACACATGTCTATATAAAGGTCCCACAGTTGACGGTGCATGTCAGAGCAAAAACCAAGCCATGAGGTTGAAGGAATTGTCCGTAGAGCTCCGAGACAGGATTGTGTCAAGGCACAGATCTGGGGAAGGGTACCAAAAAATATCTGTCGCATTGAAGGTCCCCAAGAACACAGTGGCCTCATCATTCTTAAATGGAAGAAGTTTGGAACCACCTAGACTCTTCCTCGAGCAGGCCGCAAAGCCAAACTGAGCAATCGGGGGAGAAGGGCCTTGGTCAGGGAGGTTTAACCTACAGTGTTAAAACAAACAAAAAACAAATACTGTAACACTACATGTCATTCCCTAACACTCAGTAAGTGTAACAGCATCAGCACTAACAAAGTGGTCATTTATGTCAGAATTTGAAACACCCATGGTGTTAGGGACCCAACACTTTTGCTGTGTACTGGGCCGAACTAAGCCAAGCTGTACTGAGATGGCCTGGTTACATTGTTGGAACCAGTTTGGTTCGGGTCCGGATGATAACTGACTTAAAACAAGCAGGGAATGAGAGTATAACTTCATCATTTTATACATGTATTTGTAATTAATACATGAGGTAGACAGGGCTTCAACCAAAATGAGATGTGGCAAATATCACAAGAAGACTGGAGATAGAAAATGATTAGCTTTTAATTGTAAATGAGAGTCACACCTATTGTTCTCTCATATTATTCTGACACTTCTTTACTATTAATCAACATTTCAGTGTCACATAATTTAGCAGGAGAGCTCATTTTCACCAGGAGTCCCTGTAGTCCGTAGTTAAATGGCACCAGAAATGAATCCGTCAGAAAGACCCTGTATTTCTTAACATCCATTAACACGAACAAATGTAATAATAACATTAACAAGTCCTTTGTCTGTGAGGGACACCATGTGGCGGTGTGTGTTGGTTTAACACAGTTAACACTCTTGATACAGCGATAACATTCTGACTGAACCCATAGTGCAATTTCCCTTTATCTGATTGAAGTGGGACATTAGTTTAGCAGAGCTCCAAAAATTGACATACTCAATACATTTTGTAGATTTTAGAATGTTTACAATTGCATGCCTCCAGAATCATTGGGTCGTGTTCATCAGGGCACACAATGCGAAATGTTTTTAAGCGCTAAACAAAGGACAACAAAAATAAGGTAGTTCCTCAGTTTTCTTCCAATTAGTGCCTAATGAACTGGACCCTGGTCAAGGACTTTGGCTTATCTAAATGGCCACGCTGTTCTCCACCAAAGCAGGGTCCATGTAGGTGTATGGAACTGGTAGTCCAGAGTTCCTGGCATTGACGGTCTCGCTGAAGACCTTCAGCTCCGTCTGGAATTTCTGAATCATCGTGCAGGGTGGTATCTCGTTGAAGTGCTCCTCTGGGTACTGGCCAAGAGCCAACTGCATATGGAGAATAATCGAAGTTAGTAAAATATTGATAGTTATAATATTAACTTTAAAAAGGACACTTAAATAGGATATTTTGTATCTAAATATAGTATTTCAGACCTAGATGATATTGATTATAGTTCATGAAAGATGGCAGACTCACAAAGTCAGTGGATTGCTTGCTAAGGAGCCACATAGTGGACATGCCCTGTGCAGTTGTGCCGACATCTGGCAAGGTCTCCAGCATGGTGCTCTCAGTAGACTGCCCCTTAGTGGTGGGAGGTGGCCGTTGCAGGGAGATGGGGGTGTTGGGCATCCAGCCACCATAGTCATACTGTAACAAGAAGAAGAATGACTGATTATTACTGACATCCAATATGCTGCTATTCTAAAATGATGATATGATAGTGGCAAGGAGTTACAGCAAAACCTTGCAACATTTTACAAATATGTCTCTTCCTAAATGGTAGAGGAGGCAGAAAACGTCAGTAGTTGTTAGATTTAGATTTATAACACACCTGAAAAGAAGTATGGGCTACGTTACACCCACCTGTCCAGAGTTGACAGCAGAATGTTGGCCTGAGCAGGTGAAGATCACCACGGTGACGAACTTGACGACCTCTGGCACAGTGGAGAAAGACTGAGGGATTCCTGGACAGAAAGATAAGAACGGAGAGAGGTGTGTGATGAATGGAGTTATGGCAGGGGAGCTGGGTGGACTGTGACTATAGGACAGTCACGTCCATGGAAGTTGTGAGTTATGCCGGGGAAGTTATGGACCAGAAACCAAAAAACATATGGGCAAAAACAAGACATTTCACCATACGTCATTACAACACACCCCCATATTACCCTGTACATCGTCACCTGTGCATTCTTGGGCCAGGAAGCCATGGTCAAAGACATCCTTGATCCAGTTCTGTAGTTCCTGATCTTCCCGGACCTCTGAGTCACTCTTGTAATAGAAACTAATCACTTCCTCTACAAACCTATACGGAAGGCGACAACGGAAGAACGAAGGAAGAAGATATCATATCTATGTAGAGCTATGGCTTTCACTGTAGATTCTACCAGCTGATGATACTGTACTACCACCAATGTAGGTCTGCTCTACTGCTCTGTCGTAGCCTACCTGTGGATGATGTCCCACAGCTTGAGTCCATCATCCCTGTAGTAGTTGTTGGGGACTGACTCCAGACCTCGTGCAGTGATGTCTTCCGGCATACAGAGGGAGCTGTAGGTCAATGAGGCCACAGATCTCCTCAGGATCTCATTCATCGCCTCTCCGCCCGAAGCAGCAAACTACAACATCACTTAAAGTTACTTGATTACATAATTCTGTACATTATAATGTACTTTTAACTAAGCTGCAATATTACACTGGTTCTATGAGAGATAAGTGAAGCCTACCAGCAAGTATTTGACCAGAGGGCCAAATGACCATACATGGGGGTACTGAGGTTGACTACAAGACATACAACCGCATGTATGCTGACTCTGACACAACTTCCATGGATGTGTGATTCCTAATATGGACACCACACACTTCTATGGAAACAGTCCACTCAGTAGCCTACCTGAGTGAAAACTCCTTCATCAGCTATTAGAAATGCCCGGGCCAAGAGGTTGATCTGGAGGGTGTAGCGGGTG